>NC_041396.2:229913772-230038772 GCF_900747795.2 Erpetoichthys calabaricus
GAACCGAGTTTATCTTCTGGTAGTAGCAGATTTCTTCTTCTGTGTTTTAAAAAGGTTTGTAAGAAAACCAACAGCAGGGTTGTTTCCCAGTTTCCAGGGTGCCACAGGTATTGGAAGCAGGTTAGTGTTTGCACTCACTCAACCACTGGCAATCTTCTGGTACTGGAAACAAGTCACACACCAGGCCATCTCTACCAAGCAATAGTCTCCTCAACCTGCTGGGTACTCCCAAGATGAAATAAGTGAAATAATCCATTCAGTGTATCCCTTAGTTCTCTAGGTAGGCTACGCCTGTTATGTCTACCATGGAGAAGCATACAGAGTACATCTTAACTACTGTCATAGACGACATGGGTTGGCTGGCATCCTGACTGGGTTGGACGGTCCCTTACCTGGCCATTAGGCCTGTATAACATAAGGCGAAGGATGGAAAGGCATTATGACCAGGTTGGTTAAGTGGTACCTTTCCCATTCAGGAGGCTATTATAAGGGAAAGACAGAGGGATACTGCCACCCAGGGTCATGTGTTCCCCCAGTACCCTGGATGGCAGTATCCAGCTGGTATGGCTTGTGGTTGGACACTTGCAGAGCTGTACAGGAGTTGTAGTGTTAGTGGGCAGCCTTGCTGTGGTCCTTGGGTACTGCTAGGGGAACCTGCTAGTGTCTCCTGCCACAGAGAGGTCCTACCAGGCCAAGAAGTGCTTCCTGGTGCAATGCGGTAGCACCAAAAGTGCTCCCGGGTCTGGTATAAAGGAAGCTGCTCCGCTTGAGCCAGGTGAATTGGAGTTAGGGTTAGAGGATGGAAAAAGCTTGCCTGGGAGGAGCGGAAGAGGAAACAAGAGAAGGAGAAAACGAATTGCATTGTGCTTGTACAAACCTTGCAAAGAAAAATTTTTCAAAGCTTTTGTTGAGGTAGTCTTACCAATAAATTCGAACCTAGGACTTGTGTCCATGCAGTTGTGCTTGGGGCTAGGAGTACTGTTACACCCCCTACAGGTTTTATTACACATCCAGAACTCCTCACGTGGCTTCCCTTTATCCCAAGTAGCAGCAGTATTGCAGAGTTCCTTACTCCATCAAGAACTGTGAGACTAGAAACGTTGTGCAGAAATTTCATTTTGACCACTTGTACTTGCAGTTCAGTTCATTCGATCATCACCCATAGCTGATCTTAGGGTGAGTAAATCAGATGCACTCTTTTGACCACTATAAGTCAATTTAATGCTAGTAAAGTGGCCGGACACTGTCTTGATCCATATGTTTGTCTCCTGTCAAAACTCCAGATTATTGTACTAGGCAAGGAAGCAAGAATATTGCCAGGAAAATGGCAAAGTCAAATCTAAAAACAAAATAGTTGAAAACCAGGAGCTAAGGTATGCAGGTAAGCAAAAGTAATATTTAAAGGCCCAAAAAGGGTTGTTTTGAATCCACCAACTTGGATAACAAAGCACTTCCAAAGATTAACTCTTAACGTGTTACATCGTTAACCAGAGGTCACAACCTCTGAGAACACGCCTCTAATAACACAACAGGCTGCCCTAACAATGGGATATCAAAATACCATTGATCTTGCATAAACTAAAATGAGGTTAAAATAAGGCCAAAATAAACAGTGAAATAAAAGTAAGCTTTAATTCATAAACCAAACACCAGATTCTGATTCTACAACTCCCAAGATCTTTGCTAAATGGTACAGAATAATGTTGAAAAACTAAAGAATGAACCGAATCACAACACAGATTACTTGAGCTCCTCTAAAGGCAGATAGATTATTTTTTATCCATCCATCCATTATCCAACCCGCTATATCCTAACTACACGGTCACTGGGGTCTGCTGGAGCCAATCCCAGCCAACACACGGCACAAGGCAGGAAACAAACCCCAGGCAGGGCGCCAGCCCACCGCAGGGCACACACACACACACACACACACAGGATAATTTAGGATCATCAATGCACCTAACCTGCATGTCTTTGGACTGTGGGAGGAAACCGGAACAACCAGAGGAAACCCACGCAGACATGGGGAGAACATGCAAACTCCACACAGGGAGGACCCGGGAAGCGAACATGGGCCTCCTAACTACGAGGCAGCAGCGCTACCCACTGCGCCACTGTGCCGCCCTGATTTTTTTTTTTTTTTTAATAAACACATTTTCAAAGTCAATGAGGAGGTTCTGCCCAGTATACTCGTTTAGCACACTGGTTAGTGGGGTCGTTATAGGGTCATTATTTTGACGTGTACAGTAAAATTCTTGTGCTTTTCAACATGGCCAAAATGTGAATGCTTTAATGAACATAGAACATCAGTCCATCATTGTTATAACAATTTAGCTTAGTCATCTTTTCCCAAATTTTATACGATTTTATTGAACTTGCCATCTCCGTTTGTCTGGGTCAAATTTTGCAATCAATTTTTTACCCACTTTTACCAAACCAATTTCCTTCAAACTTTTCATACATGCTGATCTCTGGTACCAATGCAATAGTTCATCAGTTTTGACCCAGGATCTGCACATTAATTATGTCAAATTTAAATTTCTCATTTCCTTATATTATACATTTAGCAAATAAACATATTTATTGTGTTTTTGCCAACCCTATATATGAATTAGTGGTGTTGGTCAAGTGGTTAGTGTGTTGAACTTTCGATGAGACGGTTGAAGGTTCAAGACCAATGTACGGAAATTAATTAAAAAAAGAAAAAAAAATTTTTTTTTTGTTTGTAATTTTACCAATTTTTCATCATTTATATAGACATTTGTCAAAATACCCTTTTCAATGATTTGGCGATACTGGCTCAGTGGATAAAGTGTTGGGCTTTTCTAAGAAAGTTTCAATTCTCGAATAGATAATGTGAAAGGGTGCGTCCAGACACAGGCAGGCAGACACAGTACAAGCCATCACCACACGTTTATTTTCACTAATCCACACTATTTACAAAGTCACTCAGTGCACCACCAACAACCCCCACCGTCTCCCAAAGTCCTGGCTCTCACTAGCCGTCTCTTCTCTTCACAAACACTCAGGGCCTCTCCTTGCCGCCTCCTCTGACCTCGTCCACCTCCTCACCCGACTCCAGCCTTGATTGTAGGGCGGCGGCTCCTTATATAGGCGACTGATTGAGGGCCGCACTCGGCCACCTGCCACAATAAACACACATTTCCAGTAGTTCCTAACCACAGTGAAACATTACATGTGTGATTTTCTGAAATGAGAAATGAATATGAATGAATGTTACGTTTCACTTTAAGATCATTGGTTTGATTCCACTCTGTTGCTAATGTCATTACTGTCAAATCACCTTTCCACCTATGTGAAGGTTTTTGTAATGTGCTGAAGACTGTGTGGCATGAGGGTGGCTGAGAATATATATATATATATTATATAAAGATTTTGAAGTGACAACTTTATTCAAAAAATGCACTAAAAAGTAAAAAAAAAAAAAACAACATTTTTTTCTTGTACTAAGATTTTGCTGTAGAGTGTTGTAAAGATTTTGTTGGTCATAGGTGACCAAAATAAAATCATGGGGTGCCCATAAATTAATGAATTTAATACATAAAATTAAGATGCATAGGTTCTTAAAAAAAAAAAAAAAAAAAAAAAAACTCTTACAATTTGAAAATGTTTCCAATTATAAACTTTTCTGCCGTTCTTTATTATATTCTGTAAGTGCCTTGAGCATGGGAAAGGCGCTATATAAATAAAATGTATTATTATTATTATTATTATCCAACATACTTTAACCAAGTTTTATAAGATGTGTTATTTTCTTTCCATAGTTAACCTGGTTAGAAATTTCATTTTAATGAATCTACGCATTTTTAATTAAATCTATGCAAATTAAGTTAAATCTTTTATTTTATATACATTTTCTATGATATGCTCAGATGTGTGCATGTGCAGCCTCAGTTCCACCTTGGGGTTTGAAGGCTGGGGTTATTTTAAGTCAACCAGTGAATTTTTTCATAAAACAATTTAAGGGGTGCTCTTTTGGCGTAGTCAACATTTTCATGAATCACATTGATTTTTTTTTTTTAATCTACAAGACGATTTGGCACATTGCCTATTGAACAAAAATGCTTCTGCATGTTTTCTGCTTTTGGTGTTGTGTATTTCATGTTGAGATACATTTTTCAATACTGTCATTTGATGGTTGCACTGTCTGACAATGTGTTGATAGATCTTCATTCTTGTCTGATTTTGTATGGCATTATTGAGCCAATATTGTATCATCAATGGTATTGGTAACCCAATACATTGTGAAACTCAGTGTCTCACCTATGTTTGGTCACACAAGGACTGCTGGAGTTGGTCTCCTTTCTTGGTAAGCCTCTCATGGTCTTGGTCAGCTGTAATCATCTTTTTTCTAATGAGTCTTCTGCCTGTACACTCATGCCACTGGCTCCACCTCTCACTGTTGTTTGAGGTCACAGACAATACCAACTACACTTATTTTCTCCAACTCTGTCAGCCAATCCAAGCCAGGATCTTCCCCAAGACTCACTAGCAGCCAGATGCCCAGGCCCATGCATTTGAGCAGCGGTGTATGTCTTGTAAGTACAGTAATCCCTCACTTATCGCGGGAGATAGGTTCCAAGGCCGACCGCAATAACTGAATTTCCGCGAAGTAGGGACACTATATTTATTTAATTATTTAACGTGTATTTGGACATTTTTAAACCCTCCCTGTATTGTTTACAACCCACCATTTACTCTATTAAAAACAGGGACAACTGCTAAGCAATATGAAATCGGTAGATAAGTTTAGACTTACTGTATAGCGAAGTACACGTAGCAGCTTGTAGGCGGTCATGACGTCGTCGACCTTGTCGCAAAGATTCCTAAAGCAGATTCCATCCAGACTACTGCCTTATCACGTCCACTTGCAACTCGTTTTGCACCCTGGTTAAAGGACACTGCGGCCGTAGATCTTATATGCTTTTCCTCCCTTTTAAATAAAAAGAATCGATGTCCTGCAGCGGTGCAGCTGTTCCCTTCCCTCAACATATCCAAAACTTTTACCTTTTCTGCAATCATTTGCATCTTCTGTTGATGCTTGGACACGGCCCCTGAAGCATTAGCATGTTAATGATGAATGAGTGAGATGAGACTTCCTGGTTAATGCAACACTCCGTCGCTGAGCCAATCAGCAGCACACAGGAACTTAACTGCGTGCTCTGATTGGGTAGCTTCTCGGCCATCCGCCAATAGCATCTCTTGTATGAAATCAACTGGGCAAACCAACTGAGGAAGCAAGTAAAAAGACCCATTGTCCGCAGAAACCCGCGAAGCAGAGAAAAATCCGGGTTATGTATTTAGATATGCTTACATATAAAATCCGCGAAGTCGTGAATCCGCGAAAAGTGAACCGCGAAGTAGCGAGGGATTACTGTACTGCTTTTTACATGCTTGATCTTCTCTTGATGTCCTAATTACATACACACCTTCTTCACAGCTTTTCAGGATGGCTTTACCCCTTCTGACAGCATCTCAGTACAATAGCGGTGTGGCTTCAGCAGAAGTTTCTCTTGAAAAATTCCAGTACTCTTTGTTTATCCTAGGTTATGATGATTGTATTTTGTTACATTAAGAAAATCTTGCCTGCCCCTGCTGTGTCCATGAAACACATTTTTTGCAAATCTTATTAAAATGAAGCCATAACTTTCATCTAGAAGTGTTATCCCACACTGAAAAATATAGTCTTGGAAATAGACAATAAGCAAAAAAAAATCCACTAAAAAATCATACACTGAAATAACTTCAATGAAAATCTGTATCCATCTGTAGTTTGCATTGAGTAGTCAGGATCTAAAGTAGAGTTTCACAATCTTGGTCCTGCAGACACTCCTGAAGTGACATTGGTTTGGTAATCAGAAGGAGGCTTTTGCATGTAGCTGATCTTAGCTAATCAGATGACCCTCTCACTGCCCATCCCGTTAGAATGTGAAGGTGCAATGTGTGTGGCTTTATGTTTTTGTAAAACACAGATCTGCATGTTTTGCTTACAAGGTTCTGCTGATTGTGTTTGCTTCATGTATCTATCAACGAGTCTTGTGCTTCTTCTATTATGATGATGATACACTGGTAGAAAAAACAGTGAATGGAATAAATGATAACAGGAAAATTCAAGGATAAGGTTGTAAGACACAAGAGAGTTCAAGCAAGGTCAACATCTACTACTGTGAAGATCTCGTCAGAAAATGACAGGGTGCTGTCGACTGATGCCTATTCTCTTCCTCTCTCTGCAGATCAGAAGACTGACAACTATGACTTCTATGATGTCACTTCCGGTGTCTAGCTGCTTGGACCCGCCTCTTCCTGCCAAGAGTCAATAATACCTGAATACTATCTTGAACAGTCTATTTCAGAGACTCACATCTATACAACATTTTTCTTTTCTTTTTTGACGTGTCAATACCCACGTTTGGTGCCATAAAGATCTATAATCTCTCATCTCTTTTTGCTACCACGGTGTAGTCTGCAGAATATTTCCAACGTTGCTGAGGATGGAGTAACATGAAGAGATTAACTGGTTACATGCCACTGTGGTAGAAATCTGTGCTCTAAAGGTCCAGGTAGGAAAGCAATGAACACAGCTCGCTGAGATGGAGGTACGTAATCAAAGCCGTGTCTCTCTCGAACAGGAAGGATTGTTGGGTTTGTCTCAGTTGTTACTTCCATTATACCCTGACGAGGATATTGAGAATTTCTATATTTGAATACACTGCTACCCGTCATCACTGGGAGCTTACAGGATGGGCGCACGTATTGGCACAGAGGGACTATTATGACTTTGATGAGCAGGCTGCTGGTGAATATGAGTAAAAGCAAAGGTGCTGCTACGATATGGGATCAGCTGAGACTAGCAGGTGAGGGCATATAGGCAGTGGCATTTTGACCCTGAGCGGCCAGCATGCTTCCAGGCTTTTGACTAATGAGTCCAAGTTGGGTGCTGGATGAGACCAGAAGTAAACACACCAAAAAACATTGTGGAGAAAGTAGCCTGTGATTATTTGATGAATGCCCTCCCCAAAATTTCTCGCCTATCCAGTCCGTAAGCTAGAAATAAATAACATTGCAGATCTAGTGTTAGCCCTCAAACAAAACTGTGCAGCTTCACCTTTTGAGAACTCAAAAGTCCCTGACAAAACATTTCGCTACTTCTATGCCTGCCCACAGCACAACAGATCCAGCAGTCAGATTGCAGGAGAGGAGCGGAATCTCCCCACGATGCTACAAGTGTGGGGAGATGGGCCACACCATCACCTACTGCCCTTGTTATGGTGAGATGATGAACCGCAGTTTGGGTTGAGGAGAAAGGTCTTTTCCTTTCACTCAGGTGGTTATAATAAATGAGCACAAGGTCACAGCACTTACTGATTCTAGCAGTAACATATCCATTGTTGCTCAATGTTACTAGCTTCTGCGACAGTAGGTATCCGCAGTGACCAGTCTTACCTTACCTCACAGGGAAACTTGATAGTACAGGTCTGCCTCCTGCATCATATCCAACCAGGGGCCAATCCAAAAGCTTAGGGTGGCTGTCAAGTGCAATCAACCCTATCCAGTGATACTGGGGTGAGACTGGTCAAACCACCCTGGATAAAGCTCTGTGCATTGTTATAGATGTGGAATTTCCATCTCAAGCTGTTCCCAAGCTGCGTACTCAGCCAGCAGCTGAGCATGGTAACGTGGCGACTCAGTGTGTTGTGGGCGACATAACACCATCTCATGCAAATGTCTCTATGGAGACCGATGATGAAGCATCGCAGAATGGTGCTCCACCCACTGAGATCACTCCGGATCTGCTCACTACTTTACATTTTTAATTTTGACAAACTCTGGCCTCTTTCTAGGGAGAACATTGCAATGATAATTCCCTTAAGTTTGCCAAGAATGCAGTTGTCCTGATTGACAGCCAACGGACATTCAATCCCATGCCACTTGGGCCCCACTTTGTGATTAATAATTAATGATTTATTATAGCATGCAGCAGAGCATGAGGATGAGAAGAGGTTGTTGCTGCTAGTTCTGCAAGCCTTCGGGTGGCAGGTTAATGAAATAGTTCACACCCACCTCCTAGGTGCCTATCTGGGAACCAAGCAGACCTTAGAGCAGATTAAGCCACATTTTTTCAGGCCGGACAAAAACAAGGAGGTCCACTGTTTTTGTGCTTTCTGTCCAGAAAGTTAACTGTGGCAGATTCCTTGGAAGAACGCACTCCGCTAATGCCCATCCTGCTCATTGACATCCCATTTGAGTGAATAGGGGTCACATACTCACAAGTATATTTTAGTAATAGTAGATTACGCAATATGATACCCTGAGGCAATTCCAATACTGCACGGAAGTTACTGCCGAGGTCTTCGTGCATCCTCACAAACCAAGGGACATCCTTCACCTTGGAAATTTTCAGGGAAGATGCCAAGCTACTCAACATCAAGCACTTAAAAACCTCTGTATACCATCCTCAAACTGATGGTTTAGTAAAATGGTTCGATCAAATGCTCAAACAAATGCTTCACAAGGTGAGGATGGAAAGAACTGGGATCAGCTACTCCCTCTCGTACTTTCTGCTTATCGGTAGGTCCCACTGGGTTTCACCCTGTTTGAGTTACACTATGGATGACAACCTCGGAGATTATTGAACATTCTAAAAGAAGGATGGGAAGAAGAGGCAATACTCTCCACTATATCATGCAGTTACGCAATAGATTTGACAACATTTTGCCAATTCTAAAAGAGAATATGGAGTGTGCAGTCAGCCCAGGCTCACTATAATGACCATGGCATGACACTTCAGGAATTCTGGCCCAGAGATTGGGTCATGGACTTAATTCCTACTACCCACTCTAAATTACTGGTACATTGGCAAGGCCCATATGAATTTATGGAGAGGAAGGGGTTGGTCAAATATTTGATGAAACAACCAAATTGTCAGCTGACTGAGCAAGAATACCACATGAATCTGCTGAGACCATGGCAGGACAGTGACCCTGATCCCTACACCTGCCAGCCTTGTTCTTACTTCACTTGAAACGACACCTTAATTTCAGTCCTAGTTTGACTCCCACTTAACAACAAGAGCTCATTCTGGAAGTGGTGAATGAGCAACTTGGAAGAGCTTACTGATTGCGCATGTCATCATTACTGTACCGGGGGTCATCTTCAGAGAACACCTGTATCTTCTCCTGTAACCAAGAAGACATGAAGTGGAACTTGAAATTAGGAGGATGCTAAACCTTAGTGTTATTGAGGAAATGTTAGTGCCTGGTTTAGTCCCATAGTCTTGATCCTTAAGCTCCACGGTAGTTGACACTTTTGCTATGATTTCCGCCAACTTAATCAAGTCTCCTGATTCAGTGCATATCTGATGCCACGATTGGATGAACTCATGCGACTTGGTAAGGATTTGACCATGCTTGATATGATGAAAGGATACTGGCAAATTCCCTTAATGGAATCTGCCAAGGTAAAGACCGCATTCAGCACCCCTAGTGGGTGTTATCATGTTCTCCCATTTGGATTGCACTGGGCTCTCATGACTTTCCAACGTCTGGTAGATAGAGTGCTGTGGCCCCACAATGCCTATAGTGCCACTTACCTGGATGATGTCGTCATCTATTCTGGCACCTGGGAGAAACACATACGAGCAGGTTCGAATGGTGCTCCTAACAATAAGTGAAGCTGGCTTATGCATCATTCCAAAGAAGTGTTTCTTTGGATTGACTGTGGCCAAATATTTAGGTTACTTGGTGAGCACAGACACCGTTTATCCACAATAAGCCAAAAGAGATGCCATCATGATCTGGCCCCATCCGAAGACCAAGAAGCAGATGCAGGCTTTCTTAGGATCAGCTGGCTAGTTTGTTTCTCATTTTTCTGAGAAAGCAAGCGACCTTGTCAGACCTTACAAAGAAGAGGGGTCCTAACACGGTTTTATGGAATGCTAAAACAGAGGCCGCATTCCGTGACTTAAACCTGCCCTTTCTTTAGCACTGGCATTGGTCACTCCCGATTTTCTTTCTCCTTTTATCTTACAGACCAACACTTCAGACACAGGTCTCTCATGCTGAGCCAAAGCGTTGACGGTGTTGAACAGCCCCTCATGTTCATAAGCCAGAAACTACTGGATCTGGAAACCAGGTATGTGGCAGTGGAAAAGAAAGTCTTGCTGATTAAAAGGGCTATTAACCAGTTGCATTACTACCACCAGAGTCTCTGGTGATGTACCATGCTCCCTTACAGTGGATGGCACTTCACAAAGAATTGAAACCTCATGTGACCAGGTGGTTCTTGGATCTACAACCTTTTTGGTTCAGAGTCCTTCATCATTGAGGCTCTCTCCATGCCAACGCCAATACTCTATCCCGGATTTGGAAAACATGACCTGATGCGTCTAGGATGAGGAGGGGGTCCATCTCTGATGTCATTTCCGGTGTTCACCTGCCTGGACGCACCTCTTCCTTCCAAGAGCCAATAATACCAGAAGCTCTACCATCTTGAGCAGTCTATTTTGGAGACTCATGTCTATAAGACGTTTTTCTTTTCTTTTTGACGCATCAATACCCACATTTTCTTTACAATATACTGGATTTTCCTTTGGATGCCCTAAAGATCTCTCGTCTCTTTTTCTTACAGTATACAATGTGTACAAGTGTACTTTAGGCTTGAGTCTGCAATCATGCCATCCATTCTGAGGCCACATGTTCTTAATACTTAGAGGTAAAGGGAAGTTTTGAAGGGAAAGAAGTTGGAAGTGAGCAAGGTGACACAGGGGAAACATCTGCTGAACACACCTGGAAATGCCAAATGGGTGATGCAAGTGTGCTGGAAATGGCCAGTTTAAGATTTTTTTTTTTTTAAAGTATGAGTTAAGTTCTGAACTCCAGATGTGCAGATTCTTTATATCAGGGGAATTTGAGGACTTGGTGTCTGAATGATTGCTGATCAAGACCTCACCAGTGGAAGCAATTACAAGAAGTTGTGATCAAACATTGTTAGGGAGACAACCCCAAGGTCTTTTGTTGGATAACAGTGGTAAGAGAAGTTAACATTTTAAAGGAAGAGGCTTTCCATTCAGTGCTAGTAGAATGATCTTCAGATTTGACTAAGAGTTATCAGCACTCCATTAGAAGATCAAAAACATATTTGACGAGAACAAGCCATTCAGCTCAACAATGCTCATCCTATCCACCTAACTTCTCCAAAATAACATCAAGTTGAGTTTTCAAGATCCCAAAAGTTCTACCATCTACCAAAGTAACTTATTCCGCCCACATAAATCACATTAAGAAACTTTACTTTCACCTTCGTAACATATCCCGTGTTCGCTCCTTCCTCTCCTTCTCTAATGCTGAGAAACTTGTCCATGCTTTTATCACATCCCGCATCGATTATTGTAATTCCCTACTGGCAGGTGTCCCTTCTAATCTTATATCACAGCTCCAGCTTATTCAAAACTCAGCTGCAAGAGTCCTTACACGGACCAGCAGCAGCGAGCACATCACACCCATCCTGCTCTGTCTTCACTGGCTCTCTGTGTCTTACAGAATCGAATATAAAATCCTACTAATAACCTACAAAGCCTTAAATAACCTTGCGCCAAACTACATCAGTGACCTTCTCCATCACTATGTGCCTGCCCGCCCACTAAGGTCCTCTGATTCTGGCAATCTTGTTGTACCCCACACTAATCTACACTCCATGGGTGACAGGGCCTTCAGCTCTATAGCGCCCAGACTCTGGAATAACCTACCGAAATTAATCAGGTCAGCTGACTCCACGAATTCTTTTAAAAAACAACTCAAAACTCATCTGTTCAGGAAGGCTTTTAGCTCTACTTGACTTTATTACCCTTCTCTCAGTTTACCTCTCTGTCAAGATGCTGATGTAACCTGTATGTGTGTGCTATGCCATCAATTATGTTGTCTGTTTTTTTTTCCCCAGAATTCACTGTCTTAATCTTCGTTATTTATTTATCTGGTTTGTACAATGCTTTATACTGTATACACTGCCGTTCTTTATTATATTCTGTAAGTGCCTTGAGCATGGGAAAGGCTCTATATAAATAAAATGTATTATTATTATTCCATGTCTCCATGATTGTGTGTGTGAAGAAGGACCTCTTAACATTTGTGTGTAATTTACCCTTGACAAATTTCCACCTGTGTCCCACAATCTAGCTATCACAGTCTCAGATCCACTGTAAAAATTATTTTCATAATTTAAAAAATTTTAATCATGTCTTCTCTTAATCTTTGTTTACTGAAAACCAAAAAAGGCAGCAGCTGCAGCAATAGCCAAAGAGGAAGTCCATGTGCGGAAGTTTATAAAGCCATTTAAAATAACTTAGAAGGACTGACTGGGATTCTAGCACCTATCTGATGACTCGGCAAGAGTATGGACATATTAAGCTCAGCTGCAGATACCTGCAAAAGATGGAAGATGACCCTTAGAGGAGGATGTTGTCAGAAATGGATGGAATCTAGTGTGGCAATGTGGAAAGTACTGGATATTGTGTGGGCATCACGGTTTACAAGTATATTTAATACTGTATGTTTTAATTACCGAAAACCCAACAGCAAACCCTGAACACGCTAGAGGAATTATACATCTTGTTGGCCCTAGCATTCCCCAGGAACAGATGGAAACTCTGGCTCAGGTTTCAGTGGAACCCAATACAGGAAAAGCGGATTAAAATTGAAATTACAGAGTAAAGTTCACCATGAAAAAGGCAACAAAAAACAGTTAACTGAAATCAGACATGTAGGAAGTGTGAAATGTTTTGATGAGAACAATCCATTCAGTCCAACAAAGCTTGTCCATGCCTGTTTATGGAACAGATTTAAAGTAACCATGTGCAGATTTGAAAAGTCTAATTTTCAACTTCATTAGATTTCAAGGTCTCTACAGACCCTTCGATGAAAAAACATTTTTACATGTATGGAATTTGTAACTATTTTAGTGCTCTGGAAGATGAACTTGTATTAAAATAACAGCCGGATAGCTTATTTTTATTCAGTATTTGTTGTCATGTCTACTCTTAATCTATATATTTTATGAAACTGAAGAGACTGAACTGCTTTATTTAGTCTTCAAAGGTCACACCCTCTGTCTTCTGTTGTAATATGGAGACCATAACTACATTTTGCACTATTTTAGATGAGACCTCCTTAGTGGGCTATACGTAACTTAAATCCCCTTCACTTGTACTTCACATAGAATGGGTTTCACATATACAGTGGCTTCACAAATTATTCAGACTTGTTAACTTTTAACAATTTGATATATTGCAATCTCATGTTAGAATCATTTAAATTAATAAATTAATTTTTTCCAACCTCAAGCAACACACTCAATACCCCAGAAAGACAGAGTGAATACAGGATTTTGGACATTCTTGCAAATTTAACAAAAATTAAAAACTGAAATATCACATTGATACAACTATTTAGACCCTGGACATTTGAAATTTGACTCGGGTGCACTCCATTCTATTGATCATCATTGATATGATTCTACACCTTATTTGAAGTCCACCTGTGGTCAATTCAATTGACAGGACACGATTAGGAAAGGCATACACCCGTCTATAGAAAGTCCCTCAACTGACAATGTGTTTGGTAGCAAAAACCAAACCATGTGGTCAAATGAATTGCTGGCAGAGCTTAGAGACAAGATTGTGTTGGGGCACAAATCTAGGAAAGGCTACAAAAATGTCTGCTGCATTCAAGGTTCCCAAAAGCACAGTGGCCTTCATAATTCTTAAATGGAGTAAGTTTGAAAGAAATATCACTCTAACTAGAGATGGTCAACTGGCCAAACTGAGCAATCAGGGGAAAAGGGCCATGGTAAAAGAGTTGACCGGGATCCTGATGGTCACTCTGGCAGCTAAAGGACTCTCAGACTATGGGAAACAAGATTCTCTGGTCTGATGAAGCCATTCACTACCTGTGCAATATTTTTCCACTGGTGAAGCATAATGATGGCAGCTTAAGACTGTTGGACTGTTTTTCTGCAGCATAAACGAGAAACTAGACAGAGTTGAAGGAGGTCTGAATGGAGCAAAGTATAGAGTGAAGGGCCTGGACTCTTGCATCATGTAATAGTTCCCTTTTTTATTTTAATAAATTTGCAATAACGTCTAAAATTGTGTTTTCACTTTGTCAATCTAGGGGTACCGAGTGTTGGTTGTTAGATAATTTTAGCGCAAGACTATGATATAGCAAAATGTGAAAAATGTAAAAGGCCCTGCATACTTTCTGCAGGCACTGTAACGCTGAATCTTATTAGCCTTCTGATTATTTCTGTGCACTGGTTATACAGATTTGGTGATTAATGATCATTTGAAGTAAGGTCTAACACTATTCTATATGCATTGATACAAAGACACAAGAGATATACAGATATAAAATAGGGAATATACATTTATTTAGAGAGTACCCCAAGTTTAACAACAAGTATCTACTCATTTTTTTCATAAAACTTGAGTTCAGTTTAATAGGAACTTATTTTAGGAAAGGTTATTTTGAGTTACTTCATTAATATAGTGGCTATTATTTAACAAAGGTCATACAGGAATAGTCATTGAAAATGGCTAACTTGCCCATGGCTGTAGCTGTATTAAACTATATAAAAAATAACAATAAAAGTTGTAAGACTTGATGACAAGGACAAGCGCGTCTCGAGTGCCATACCACTACTACTAACACATTCACACACACACACAGAGTGTACCTTGGTTATTGTGATCCCACTTCACACAGCGCAGATCCACACATTCCAGAATCCCCTGCTTATTTATAGTAGGTGTAGGAGAAATCTGAAAGGAAGTGTATAACACTTAACTTCTCCAGTAATTATACAAAATATGGCAGAGTACCCACTGTACAGACAATTGAAATAATGATCTTAATCTATGAAAATAAGCCTCTTATCTGAAGTGTACTCTCCAAAATTTTGAATTTTTTCTCCTGACAACATGTGTGCATGATGTCTTTGGATTATATGCCCTCATAGAGATCTTCTGACACTTTCTTTAATTTTAATCTCCTAACACAGTCTCAAAGATAAAATGAAACACTTTCATGGAAAAATTTGATTTTTGCCGAGAACTGATAACCTGCTGATTTATTTCAATCTGGAACAGAAAAAAAACAGTAAGGTGAAACAGTGGGCTCTGCAGCAGGGTGACAAATGGAGTTGAAAATCTTTCTGAGGAAATCTCTTGTTTAGTTTTTATTTTTTTGTTTTGCTCATCTCATCTGCTAAACAACAGCTTGTGAATCATAGTGTTTTGGCAGATACCTTCTATAAAGTGCTCTGAAGCCTCTGCTGGGATATGCTTTTGTAGTGGTAGGACACCATATGGCTTATCGCTTGCCCCAAGCAGCAGTCCATTTCATCTAGACTTTGGAGTACAGTTGAGAAACTGTGCCTCGCCGTCAAGTAATGCTCCCTGATGTGATTTCTCGTTGAAATTAAAAAATATGTTAGCAGCACTGCGTTTTGCTCTCTGCGGCCACTGCCTCCTGCTCCAGTTTTATTCTGTCTCCATCGTTCTCCTCATAAGGAAGCCAATTATCATTTGAGAGGATATTTCCCACAAGGAATCGGGCAGCCTCATCCACATTAACGTTATCCTGAGCAGAAAAAACAAAATGTAAAGAATAATTAGGAACATACTTGCCAAAACCCAAAAGTAGTACTAGAAACAATAAGTTCCATGGTATGCAAACAAAAAAACATTAAATTCATGTAATAAAACAAACTGAAAGGCACTCACATTTACAAATACAGGAAGGCTTAAACCATTTTCTGTAGCAATAGAGTGTATAGTGGACCAGAGTAAGACTCTCAAACCCAGCTAAGGATACACCATTAGTGTTGGTTTATACGAAAGTTTACCAAAGGAAAACTCCTGCCTTTAAGTTAACATCTTGTGAAATTAGACAACCCTATTATTGTCTTGTTTCCAAAAGCAAAATGGTGTCTTGCTCTTCTTTTCAGAAAAATTACCAGAGATTAGAATAAGGACAGAATTAAACACTCAGACTTGCAATTCACTGTCTGAATTACACAAACACACCTCATTCATTATTGCCTTCTTGTTCAATAGCATTGTCTATGTTTGTGATGCTGTGGGCAAAAGAGAAGGATATGAGAATAGAATTGAGGAAATGTGCATTAGTACAAGTTAGACAAATGTTGAAACAATATATTTAAAGAATTTTTGAGTTACAATAAGCGTTCCAGATCCTTATATGAGCTGTAAATATTATTTCAAACAGACAGAGAATAATTTTTCAGTGCCTTCCAACTACAAATAAATATACCCAAAATGAAAAAGTCTAAGATACTGCCAAGAAGTTTGTACATGGGTGACAGAAAGTTTGCTTGCAGACTTGTACAAAAATATTTAATGATTCACTGGTTAAATGTGGAAGTGAGTAAGAAAGCTTCAGGTTTCAGGTCTGCTTTTGTAACCACTGGCATACAATGTTCCCTACAGTAGAAGAGAACACAGTCAGCTCTGTCAGAATTCTGTACACTGTAAATAAATGTTGTACACATACACTGCCTGTAAAGTATTCAGCCACTTGGAAGTTTTCATATTTTGAACAGAAGTGGATTTAATATGGCTTTTTGAAAATTGATCATCAGAAAGAATCTTTCATTTAAAAAGTCAAAATATATTTCTGCAAAATGGTCTAAATTAATTACAAATATCAATCACAAAATAAACTATCACTTTGGCAGCCAATTGGCTTTAGAAATCACATGAGTAGTTAAATAAATAGACATCACTTGTCTCTAGTTAAGGGATTTCAAATGATTTTAGTAGATATTCACATTACCTGGCAAGCCAAACACACACACACACACACACACGCACACACACATACATACATTATACTCTAAAAAATATGTAAGGGGGTATGGTGTTGAAGTTGAACTTGATATAAAATTTGGTATTACTTACTGTATACTGACATAGGTCTACGTATCAATGGTTACTGTAATGAAATTTTATAAAAACAACAAAGTAGGAAAAAAAAATCAAAAAGTAAATACATTAAGCAAAGTAACTGCACAAAGCGAACTCAACCAGCCACCATACCTGACAGTACAGATGGCTCTGCAGAACACTCCGTGACAGCTCTGTCTAAAAAAGGTGTCACATAAAATAAGCCAGAATAAGATGTGAAAAGACAGATACATAATTGGGTTTTCAGAATTTTCTGTATCAGAATAAAAGAAAAAAACCATGAACAAAAGAACAGAAGGTGGCCATTTTATCCCAGATCACTGCATGAAATTCATAAGATACCACACTTATATGGACCTTCCTATAAAGTAATAAAACACAATAGACTGAATGGTCTTATGACAATAATATGTGTGTGTAAGATAATGTGCATATATTGTAAATTTTTATTATAAATTAATTAGAATTATAAAACGTACAGTTTTATTTTAAAGTATAGCAAGAAATAGGTAGTGAGAATTGCTAGGTTGCAGAGTGCCAGCACATTCACTGAAAACTTTAAAAGTGTGAGTGTTAGTTGAGGACAGTATTGAAGAAAGCCTGCCACATGCTGAAAATTTTTATTTTGTTTTCTCATATGATAAATTAAATTCATTCTAATGTTAAGATATCAAATTAAATTGTTTGTTAAGTATTGGTGTTCCTTCCAGTATTACCCCAATTAAGGCTAATACGATCAAGACTTGTTGTTTTAAGATAGGTAGGTAGTGTCATTTTAAACCGTTGTGTTGCTGTTGTGCCTGAGAAAGATGTGCACAAGTATACAATCACACTAGAGGAGACAGACACACTTAATTTTAGCACATTTGACCTGCGCCATGGCCAAGCACTCACCCTTTTCTATCCTAGCTCTACTTGTGTACTACCATGTCTTCCCATTTTGTATGAATCTGTTGGAACTGTTCTTCTGGCAAATGCACTCAATTATGGACACCTTCAACTGTTAGTTGTTTATTTTGGTGGATTAGATAAGATTCTACTGGTAGATTTTCCAAGTATGTTCTTACATAGGCATATCATAATGCAAACAATTCAAAGGACTCAAAAATATGTAAGTAAAACAAATTATTCTAGCTAACAATGTGGGCCAGCTGTTAAACCCACTTCATCATTTCAAAAGTGATGTTGGTCTTCCCTTCATGTACATCATGCTCACATCCATTAATACTAGTGCTAATATGTGTAGTCTAATGCAAATGTCTATAGGATATTTTTGCACAATTTTATAGCACAATTAGATTAATTGTTTAGGCATATTTTGTGTCCATTAAATGAAAGCAGATACACAACAAATACACTCATGTTGTATTTTGGAAAAGAGCCATCTCAGCTACATATATTCATTCATTATCTTACCCTAGTCTTCCAGAATAGAATGGAGGGAGACAAGGCTGATATTGCTGCTGCTAGCAGTGTGCACAAGGCAGGAATTACCAGTCTGCACTAACCTATTTAAATCTTAATACAGCTCAGTTAAAGCAGGATGACAGAAAGAAGAGTACAGTTATACTTTGGTTAACAAATGCACTGAGAGCAAAGCTCCTTCAGAACAAAGTGAGCATTTAAAAAAAAAAAAAGACACATGCACAAACCGAGTTTGTTAGAGTGCTGTGCTAATCATTGTTCAACTCTCCTACACAGAAGAGTCATCTGCTGTTAATATTATATGTACTATAAGAGATAAGGTTATCATAGAAGAATTAAAGTTTAAAAAAGCAAAACAAATAAAAAAAATCCTACAATGTCTTGGAATTTGCTTACTGAAAAAAAATACACACACACTGTCCCTCTCTCTACAGACAGACAGACAGTCTGCGTTTTCTCAATTCAAAGATTTATTTGACCAAGTGCAATTGTGAGTGAGCATTTGCTTGAATGAGTCCTTAGACAGTCTTTTATAAAAGGCCGAGTTTTTCTTCCTTTTGTTAGAATGTGCAGGGATTGGCTCTGGCACACTAGAATGAAGATTTAGAATTGTGGGAAAGTGATATCAGCTTGCCACTGCATGTAGTTGGCATATTCCTGTTTAAACTATTACTGATCAATTAAGGACCATCATACTGAGCAGCTAGAGCCGCATATTTAACACATCTACTCAAATATTTTCCACACAAACTGTTTTTAGTTTACTTTATATGTACACAGATAGAATGTTCAGTGTTTACAGCTATTGACATGCTCATGACTGAAAATGAAAAGATTGTTTTCTTTATTAAATTGTATAGATATCAATCATATTTGTTTTGGGTAATTGTGGGTTCTATTTTTGAAGACCCATTTCTTTTGATGCAAATTAAAATGATTTTGAAATCAGCATTTTTTTTGATCTCACTCACAATAAATCCATTCTTCATCTTTTACTCTTCTCTGCTTTGTTTACGTGATACCTTTATTTAATAATATCTTTAAGACTCTACTTTCCTTTCCTTTTGGAATAATAAAGCTTTCAAAGTTAATTTAACACGAAAAACACTGTATAACCGAATCAAAAGTAAAAGCTTCATCAGTTTTGAATTGTATAAAAAAATTGTGATTCTTGCCCAGTAGTATTTACTTTTTGTATCTGTGTTTTTCCCTTTCCATCTTGAAAATGACTTGTGACACTCGGACTTGCACAAAACTGTACTATATGTGACAGATGATCTAATTTCTTTAATGCCTGCCTACAGTTAAGTAAGGCTCTCCATCGTAACAGGAAAAACAACTATACTTTGGAACGGAGAAATGACCTTCAAGAATTTTTCCCTTTAAGCATTTTTTGCTAAATTAAACCTGAATTTGCTTGAGCTCTTTTTTAATGTCTTTCTTTTGGATCCATGCCTTGATTACTGTTGTCAGGAAGTTACCTAGGGTTTACATTAATAACAGCTGCATTATGTTACAAATAATGCAAGAACAATTCATCATACTTTTAGCTGTGTTGTTTGCTCATTCCTAAATACTATGCAGCTTCAAAGTAACTGACCTCTTCATTTTTCCTGTCTTAATCAAATTGAGTTTCTTAAATATTTAATAAAGATGGCAAGAATGGTGGACACCCACACCAAAAAAGGTATTATATTACTTATTAAATAAAACTTGTTTATTTAACAAAAGCACAATGAAAAAATAACTTGAAAATCCCAATATTTTTATAAGACTGATTTAGTTATCTTACATAAAATGTACCTCTTCGGATGTTGCCACAAGTTTTCTGTTGGGTCAATATGTCGGCCATTTCAAAAGGCAAATCCATTCCTTGCTAAATTCGCTCAAATGTTTAGTATCATTGTCGCATTAAAAGACTTTTTCAGCTCTAATTTAGTTCTTGAAAGGTTCTACTTCAAAAGATTTTTGAAGGCTATCATGTCTCCTTCAACGATGGCCCTTCTTGCAGGTGCAGTGTAGACATCTCTCACTACCATGCTTGCCAGTGAAGTTAAATTTATTTTACTAATAAATGGAGGTTTTCACCAAAACTGGTGTTTTTTTTAAGGCTGGAAAGACCAAATTTAGGTTCCTCTGTGAAGAAGACATCCAAAAACCTACGGGAATACCAAGATGGTCTTTTGCAAACTTTATGTGAATAAGGTACTCAGATGCTTCAAGACATGTCTGTGTCCTAGGGTGTTTATAGACATCTTGTAAAAGCTTTGCTGATTCTTGAGCTGACAATTTTGAAAATCATTCAAATGTATAGGTCATGTGCACTTAAATTTTCCTCTGTTGGCAGTAGACTGATAAATTACAAGACACTATGCCATGGTTTTTAATAATCCTCTTTCTAATGCTCATCACTTATAGTTCTTCCCAAGATCATCATAGCATAATCTTTATTGTAACTTTGGTGCTAATTAAAATGCCACTCAACTTCTTTAGCAGTAATATGACTAAACTATTCAACTTTCCGTGCAAATAGACTTATGTACTGTCACATAAGTATGAGTAGGAGGCATTCAAAGGGCTAGTGTGGTGTCGATAGTTCCATCCAGAGTCAAAAGTGGGCGCTGATATTCACATCAAGTCCTTTATCATCCATGGACCAGTCACTTAGAATGTCAAGGACCCACAAGGTTCTTCTGGTTCCGCCTCTCAGACTTCTCTTTTCCTACCCTGAAGACTAGGGAATCCATTCCTGGATGGGTTTATCCATTCCCGGGAATTTGGGAATCGCGCATGTCACTCCTGGGCTCCCGGCATCTCACATGTGAACAGTTTTAGAACGAGCGACACTTATTTTTAATAAAACTACTGCTTATATATTGACACCAATAAAAGACTAACCTTAACTACAAGCAGTTCTTGCTGTCATATAAGTATATGTACCTAGTTAGTTGCGGTAATAAAAGCGTAGAAAGCACAACGTGTCGAGCATGCAGTCGTCCAGGCGAGAGCGCACCTTCGTGCAGAGTACGCCAGCTGCTGAAAAAGCACGCTCTGCCTCCACTGAAGTAGGCGGCACAGTCATCAGATACTGATACAGTTGTTCTAAACAACGCCCGTGCTTGCCAATGCTCTGAAACACCGCCATTTCGACTTTTACTGATGCATGCAGTTTCTTCTCATCATTCTGTGATGGCAAGTTTCTTGGCACAGATAATACGGATGCAACAGACTGACGCATTGCAATTTCAAGTTGCTGTTCAAAGCTGTCAACAGCACAGACGTCAATGAACTCTGCCCTGTCTCGGCATTTGTGCGCTGCAGAGTGCAGACACCTCCCAGTCCACTGTGCTCAGTCTTAGTGGGAGCCAGGAGACTGACTGCTGCTGGTCTGTTGTTGACTGAATTAATGAGTAACACACTACACCGTGGGCCAAAAAACCGTGCCACTTAATTATTTTCAACTATAAGTCTTGATCTATTTTTGCACTTTTACATGCTATATATGCAAGCTTGGCCATTCCCATTCAGCCGGGAATTCCAGCAGTTTCATTCCCGGGAATGCGAGAATGGGAAACGTCCGGGAATCCCAGTAATCGGGAGCCCGGGAATGGATTCCCTACTGAAGACATATAACCCTCCACATAGAGTCAGTTTGCTAGATGGACTCACATCTTCAAAGACATTCTCTTTTCAACTTGCTTCTTATGCTTATGCTTAGAACTGAGTCTTTACAATATATAGGGATCACCGGCTGACATTGTTTGTTCATTTTTACAGTACTTATGTCTTTTCTGTTGTATGTATCAGTGTCACTAAAACAATTCATACATCTGGCATCAAGTGGCAAAAAGACATTGTTTCAGCCAAAATACATTTTCTGATGTCCCTAACTGAAAGCAACAGTAATGTTATATAATAGCAATTCAAATTCTGACTGGTCAAAACGTAATTATTGGTCTTTCACAAAATGTAACTACAGTAATCCCTCGCTATATCGCGCTTCGACTTTCGTGGCTTCACTCTATCGCGGATTTTATATGTAAGCATATCTAAATATATAACGCGGATTTTTCGTTGCTTCGCGGGTTTCTGCGGACAATGGGTCTTTTTACTTCTGGTACATGCTTCCTCAGTTGGTTTGCCCAGTTGATTTCATACAAGGGATGCTATTGGCGGATGACTGAGAAGCTACCTAATCAGAGCACACAGTTAAGTTCCTGTGTGCTGATTGGCTCAGCGACGGAGTGCTGCATTAACCAGGAAGTCTCATCTCACTCATTCAGCATTAACGTGCTCCTGCTACTGCTTCAGGGGCCGTGTCCAAGCGCCAACAGAAGATGCAAATGATTGCAGAAAAGATAAAAGTTTTGGATATGTTGAAGGAAGGGAGCAGCTACACCGCTGCAGGACACCATTACGGCATCAATGAGTCCACGATTCTTTTTATTTAAAAAGGGGGAAAAGCATATAAGATCTACGGCCGCAGTGTCCTTTAACCAGGGCGCAAAACGAGTTGCAAGTGGACGTAATAAGGCAGTAGTCTGGATGGAATCTGCTTTAGGGATTTGGATTGAAGACTGCGGGAAGGAGAACAACGGTGGTGCTACACAGTCGCCTGAAGAGGATCCTTTAGAAGAGCTGTAACGCTCTCCTTTGTTGTGCAGTAAAATTAAACTCATCGTTATTGGACAAGTCGTCATGTCATTGTTGGTGAGTAACCATAATTAATTATCTACGTACAGTACTTATTACATAGTTTAGTGTCACTGTACACACATTTTACTGTATACAATTTTTCTTGCATTGTACGTATTTATTGCTGGTGGCCTGTCTGTCGTAATGGCTGTAACATATGTGATATCGGAGACGCTCGATATCTTTAAAATAATATTTAGGTTTTACTGTATATAAACTGTGTTTACATACATAATTTCAACGAATCTTACCTAATATCTAAGAGAATACAAAGTGTTTATGCTGTATAATTGTGCAGGAAATGTTTATAATAGTGTGGGAGAGTTTATAAGGGCTTAAAATATATAAAGAACCATATGAACATATGGTTTCTACTTCGCAGATTTTCACCTTTCGCGGGGGGGGGTTCTGGAACGCAACCCCCGCGATGGAGGAGGGATTACTGTACTGGTGTTTGTAATTCGACTTTATTGGTGACAATATAATTATAGATAACTAAAATGAGAAAGGCGGCACGGTGGCGCAGTGGGTAGTGCTGCTGCCTCGCAGTTGGGAGACCTGGGGACCTGGGTTCGCTTCCCGGGTCCTCCCTGCGTGGAGTTTGCATGTTCTCCCCGTGTCTGCGTGGGTTTCCTCCGGGCGCTCCGGTTTCCTCCCATAGTCCAAAGACATGCAGGTTAGGTGGATTGGTGATTCTAAATTGGCCCTAGTGTGTGCTTGGTGTGTGGGTGTGTTTGTGTGTGTCCTGCGGTGGGTTGGCACCCTGCCCGGGATTGGTTCCTGCCTTGTGCCCTGTGTTGGCTGGGATTGGCTCCAGCAGACCCCCGTGACCCTGTGTTTGGATTCAGCGGGTTGGAAAATGGATGGATGGATGGATAAAATGAGAAATAGTATGAGCCATTAAACATTAGATGCCTAAAATAGAATATAAAAGTATGAACGATTAAATCTCAATAAAAGTTAATGGAACAGTCTCTCACTTGAACTGCATATAACACAAAGTATATAATAGAGAATCTAATTAAATTTTTGATTTGTTAATACTGAATTTAAATTCTCATTTTTGTGTTATTTCAAGTTAACATTATATTTTAGACATTTAAAATGTTAGCTTGACTCATCAGAACAGAACTGACTAATCAAAGAAGTTATTAGAATAGGTAGCCATATACAGTATGTTTGCCGTCTACTGAAAGGATATTGGTAGGATGCATATGCCCACAGGCCAAATGACTAAACAAAAAGACCAGGGGCCTCATGTATAAATGGTGCATACGCACAGAAATGTTGTGTAAGAACGTTTCCACGTTCAAATCGCGATGTATAAAACCTACACTTGGAGTAAAGCCACGCACTTTTCCACGGTACCTCATACTCTGTCGTACGCAAGTTCTTTGTTAGGTTTTGCAGACTGGCGGCACCCAGCGTCAAAGCAGTGCTACTGTTCCTGTGTGGTTACCCTTTCTTAGATCCACATCCATGACGGCGGCTCAAGTGCTCCTTGTAGAACTGTTTGTACTTGCAAGTTACCGTGAGGTAATTGTACTCATGACACAGTTATAATATTGCACAACCTGAGCCACTTTATAAAGCGCGTATTTACATATGATGACGATATCATTTTTAAGATGAAATGCAGCAAAATATGTTGATTATATTATTCAGATAAAACTTTAACTACATGGTGCCGCAGCGCTAGCGAGCTTCAGCTTCATTGACGGTTTTTTCCTGCCTCTCGCTGTTTTCATGCTGTGGCTGGCGCGACACTGGAAAGATAGATGGATAGAATAATTAAACATTACAAAGATATTTCGATGTTCCTTAAAAGTTTTGAAGAATCGGTGTTCTAAGCTTACAGATGGCTTAACGTCTATTACAGAGCTGATTGTGTGGTGATTGGGTATTTGGAGAAAGAAAAATAAGGACAGGAATTGGGGGTTAGTATGTTTGAAAAAGACAGTACTTCTGTAATAAAGTATTTCATTGAAGGTCGCGCATGGCGCAGCAAGCATCTTGCTGTAACACATGAACAATCACTGCGCCACCGTGTTCCCATGTTTAATAACATGCTTTAACTCATATCATCATGAAAATAATATCATGTATACTTCTCAGTGTTTTAATTACTCAGAGAACTGTAATATTACGAATGTAATGGATTCTGTGTCCTGTCGGAGGAAGAGCACGTAGTGATTCAGGCACATAGAGCACATATAAGATCAAATACACAACAAAGCATTTAACGTGCTACTTTAGTTACGACGGGATTTGAGACTCTAGTAAATTAAACAATTTTAAGATGAAGTTTATGATGTTCTACTTTAATGACAAAATAAACTACGTGATTAAAGTGGAAATTGAGATTAAAGTTGACATTTCATGCTTTTTTCACAATGTGTGCCTTTTTTTTCACTGTACCCTAATAAGCTTTCATATGACACTCAGACATTGGGCTACGACTTGCCTTTTCAAGCCGACTTTGATATGTGACAACTTTTTTATTTTGGGCACTGTGCGACTTTGTGAACTTGAGCTTTCGAGTTTCTCCAACACGCTATGTCACTTGATCAACTTCCTTTTGTTGCTTATATAACTGTTTAAACCAACAAATAGTACGTTTTTCTTTGCCTCCATTTGGTATTCGCTGAAATCCTTCTATTTTTCCTCGTACTTTTGCCATTGCCTTTTCACAGAACACTGGGCTTAAGGGCTATTTATATTGATTTGCATATTCAAAGAGGCATAATTCTGGGAGGATTTGGGGCGGGACAGCAAGCGCGTGCACGTGCGTTTATTTCCACGCTGAGCGGGATTTATGTAGCGGAAGAACGCGGAAGCTGGCGAACGCACAGATTCCTGCATCTGGATTTTTCTGTGCGTAAGCACATTTCGGCTTTTGTGCTGACGTCATGTTATAGTGCGAATTCTACGCACGGCGTTATGCATGAGGCCCCAGGAGATGAATTAACACAGGAGCAAAGCAAAGGTCAAACCAAACACCAAAGCCAAAACACAAAGCCATGAGCAAAGTCAGAAAAATATTGGCAGAAAACTAAGTTGGATTTGTTGTTCCTAACAGCTTACACTTGAAGCTTACAAGAAATGCAGTTGGCACTTAAGAGAGCCCCTGCAATAGCAGTTTAATTCAATTAATGAAATAAATCATAACAAAAAAAAAAAAAAAGAAAATCTACATGATCAACTGACTACAAAAACAGCATGGAGAAAACAAATACATTCTGATGATGAAAAAAAAATCAGTCTTCCAGAGTGCCAGAACTAGATTACAGTGTTGCCACCACAGTGTAGGCTTCTTTAAAGATAAAGCTGCACAAGTGCCTGATTTAAAAGAGAAACATCCATAACAGAGGAACAGTTAAGAATTTACTGAAGAACATGCAGGTATAACATGAAAAGAGAGAAATACTGGCTGTTATGCTGTATGGTTAAAACTAAGAACACTGCAAATTCATTGTTTACCATGTGCTCTTTTGTTTTGTTTTGTACATTTTTATCAGCGTACCACTTTCCCAGTTTTTCTAAGGAAAATTGTATGATAGCTCTTTAAAAATAATAGCTGCAGGGTTGTTACTAAGGCTGTCAGATCGAATGTCACTATTCAAATGTATTTTTAAATAAATATTATTTGAAAACAAAATCTGACATTCAAATGTCAGATTTTAAAAGAAAAGAAAACTTTTGTTTTTCCAAGTACTAATTTCAGCATTGTGTTACTCCATACATGCAATGCAATATTACTGAATTTTAGATATTTTGTTTTGCATGTCAGGCTTTTTGTAATTTTGAATAGTTAGCTTGTATTGACTGTAGTAAAATTGACAGCACTCTGTTACCTAAATGCAACAAACTTTTGGACAGATTTGTGATAAGTGGTCCATGGCACTGTGCTAATTTTAAATAAGTAATCATGCCCCACAAACCAGGCTCCAATTGGGTGCGGGTGGATGCAAAAACACACTTTGCTCCAGGGGAGGATGAGGGGTGCCTTCCTGATTGCAAAGACACATGTACGTACACATACATGTGTCAAGTAGGTGCCTCATTAATTCCTCAGAAGGGATGGTGCATGCACAACTATGCCTCATTAGAAGGGTCAGTTTAAAAGGAATCTACATGGGCAGAGAGGATGAAAAAATGAGACAATAAAGTGAGTTGTGAGAACAGCATTGTGTAGAGAGGCAGGACAGGCCAGGCAGTGTGGTAGCAAAGCAACGTGGTTGTAGGACCATGAGGGAGTGAAGGACTGGCAATCTAGGGTCAGATCGTCCCCATTGATTAATTGTTGAGGATCCGCAGTACACCAGAGGTGGGAGAGAGTGCTTATCTGACAGAAGATGAAGGACTCAGTGGCTGTTGGTGTTATTTTCATTTTAATTCTGATTTTTTAATTCACGCACTGTCACTGTTTTATGGATTTATTTATTGATTGAATTATGATGCACTACACTTTCATTTGGATACAGTGATTCTTCACAGGGTTCACTTTTGCACCCACCCTTTGCTTTTAGTGAGTGTCCTCATTTGCTAGGCGCATCCATTGGTAGTGGCGGGTTCAAAAGGCTCCTGGAAGGACCCAGAAGTATGGAGGCGACCCGTATCATCACAAGATTTTTTTTTCCCCCTCATTGCATTCTTATCCTGAGCCCATTTGTTCACTCTTGAACCCAATGCTACAACTGTTAAACATTTGTTGCAGCTACAAAAAGCTAGCTGCTCATTAATGACAATGGAAAAAAATATCATACTTCTTATTTTCCTTAAGATTATTATAGCAGCTTTAAGATAATCATCTTTTACAGAACTGTTGTAACTTGCAATGAATAAAACAATTATACCATTGAAGAAACTATACTGTAGATCAATATAATGCAATGTTTACTACATTCACTTGTTTCATTTGTGAAACAAAGACTCAAATTGCTTCAAATAATATTAAAGAGAGATGGATATTCACACGAAAAAGAAGCACAGTTAAATATTAACGACTATTTAATATATATCAGCAATTGCAAGCGATTTTGTCTGGGTTTCCTAATACAACAATGTTCCCACGTCAGCTTTCTCTTTGTGTGCTTGGGAAATCCTGTTTTTATGAAGGGCTATGCTTTTAATTATCATATCCATACGAATTTGCTTCTTTTAAGCAATAGTACATGAGTCATATGCATTTCATGCTTTACAAAAGCACCTAAAAAAAGTAAGAATATTAATAACAATATTTAAAAAGCATGACTAAAGCAAACATACAGTATTCTACATGTAGCACTTATAATTTTAACCCCTGTATGAATATACTTATTTTTAATATGAACATTCAAACCTTAAATTTGTATCTAATTTGACAGTCATAGTTATTACAATGAAAAAAATTAGCTGCCCAGATGATTAATATTGCACACTTCCTTGTCCAAGCAGGACATGTTGTAGCTTCAGACTAGCAGAATTCTGTCAATTATGTATGTGCCCTGCCATGCAGCATGTAAAGTCATGAGTGCCTGCCAGAAGCGATACAAATGCTCCTACAAACAAAACTAACAGAAATCTTCTGTCCTTGGAAAATAAATGTTAGGTTAGTTTAACAGGCTGGTTGCTCATTTTAGCACTTCACAGGCAGAGGTGAAGAGAGCTCCACCATGGGTTTGCATCCCAGATGGGAATTAATGGCTTTAGTAAACACAAAAGCAGATTCTAACAAAAGAGTACTGTACTTGAAAACATCCAAAGTTGCTTATATGTAGTGATGCTGGAAAAGAACAAATAAGAACATTTATAAAATTGTTCCATGAGAATGCGTACATTTAATTTAAATTAAATCTTTAGACTAAAAAGATGTATCTCAATCAGAAAAAAATCCTGGCAGGAAAAATAAAAGATAAGACTCACAACTAAAGGACAATACTTTTAAATGCACAAATATTTACAGTATTATACTGTACACATATTACCTCCTACTTAATTCAATAATACTGTAAACAGTCTGACGAGATTCCAGCAAATGTTATGAAATATGATAATTATGTGCATTTTGAGCTTCTTATCCTAGTAAACATAAGCTAAGAACTCCATTCTGTTAACAAAAGAACCAACTTTATAGCCACCCCTGTTTATATTCTCTAGAAATTACAGTATATAATTTTCTGCTAGTATAGCTTAGCAGCATAAGTTCCCAATTAATAGGGGTTTACAAAAAAAAGTTTATAATGACATTTGTACCTCCACTTCTACATATCTGCTGTTAAAAAACAAAAAGTATGATTTCGCACACAAAATTATTCTCTCTTGTTGCCTATTCACTGAGAAGAAAGATAGCTTCTAATTAAAATTGTACATAGTCTGCCATTTAATTAAGTGAATGCAATTATCCAGCCTAAGCTAAATTTCTAACACATACAGGCATGTTTTAATACCACCCGGGTGTATTGAAATAGCACTGACCCCATTTGGGAGCTGAAACTTCTCTTACAGTATAATCAATCAACATAGACGTCTATTCCTTTTTTATTTTTTTCCAGAGTTGTCAGTTAATAGTGATATATTAGTTAGCCAGGTAAGTATAGTGAACTGGAAATATTTGAAGTTAAAAATTGTTAAAACTTTTAGTTTTAGAAATACAAATTAGAAGTAGTACATAGTACTGCTAATCAAAGCCTCTGAGTTCTCATATCAAATCCAGCCCTAGGCACTGGCTGTCTGAATTATTGATGTTTGGTTTGTATCTGGATGGGTCCCCCCCCCCCCCCATCCAAAAAAAAAAGTGTGTTTATTAGGTTAATTGGCAACTCAGATGGGAGTATGGCCATGTGTATGCGTGTGTGTACTCCAACCCAAATGGGCCGATTCCTCCCTTGTGCCCAGTAAAGCCAGAATAGACGCCAATACCCCGTGATCTTCACAAGATAAGCAGGTTAAAAAAAAAAAAAAAAGATGAATAAATACATGAATATACTATTAGCACTACTGCTAGGTTTGACCCTGAACTGAACAAATGGATCAGAAAATAGGCAAATAGTGTATATAATGTAATTAATCTATAAGAAAAATGTAGCATATCTGATATTTGATCACAAATTATAAATTGCAAGTGGCATCTACCAAATGTCTAGGGAGAAAAATTTTAAAAACATTTCTAATTTAACTTATACTATTTCTACATACTCAATATTACAGTAGGCATAACATTTTCCAGTATTTCATAAACTTGAGTAGTTGTAAAATGGTAAACATCAAAGGTTTCTGGATTAGTTGAGCGTTTGTTAACAACATAGAGATATTGGTTCTGTTCCTCAAGTAGATATTTGGAGGAAGTAGAGGCCGAGTATTTGATTGCAGGCACCTATCTCAATATGACCTTGAACCGATCACCATCTTATTGGTACTATTCACTAGGAGATTTTACGGCGTGCATGGCATTTACTGTGTAGACCTTTTTATTTTGTCCTATAAATGAAAACTGACACCATTTGAGTTTGGACAGTGATCTTGTTTTAAGTGCAGCAGCTTAGGTTTTTAATTGGAAAAAGAAAAGATAAAGACAAATTTGAAATTACTGCTTGGTAAAATAATAGGCTTGTTAGCATAACAGCAAAAGATGCCTTTTACTTATAAATGTGTTAAGCATGTTAGTCTACTGTAGTGCCTTCTTGATAATCAACTTATGAACATTTGATACATTTGCATCTTTTAAAGATAATAACTGTTTATTATTTGTTGCTATGTGTCACACAGCATATTTTTCAGTAAGAAACAAGTAACACATAATTAAAATGGTAATCCATATTTATAATTACACCTCAAGAATTACAAATGTCTTGCTGATATATAGGTGTGTTTTTTTCTTGAGTGTAAACATAGTATAACATATTTTAACAGGAAAAAATCTAATTAAAACCTATAAGTGCATGTATATTTACATGTAAGAAGTGTTTAAATTACCAGTATCGATTGACTGTGTGATAAATATACTGAATATGCACGCACACACACACACATTCATATTTCTTTTTTGTTGTTTACAGAAGTGGTGAAAACTACTTTCTTTTAATTAAGCCTTGTTTCAGATAGGTGTTGAAACCTGTCAATACGACAGCTTGTAATTATGAGAAGCATTTTATTTTTTGTATGCCATATGTATTATGGATACATATTTCTTTTTTTCTTTTTAAATAATTTTATTGAAATCGCACATCATTCCATACAAATAGATCAATTTTACAAAAATAGGATTCAAAACAAATCAACCCCCACCCCTGAGAAAGAGAGCATGGGCAGCAGAATAAAATTTAAAGCTAGAAAAAAAAAATAAGTAACTAGATGAGTTAATAAGTGAATAAAGATAAATGGAGAAGAAAAAGAAATGGGAAGAGAATCTGCTTTCTCAATGCTTTAAAAGCTTATTCTAAAATGTTATTGATTAGATCCTGCCAGGTTTTGTAAAATTTCTGCACAGATCCTGTAAGTGAGAATTAGATTTTTTCCAATTTCAAATAATATATAACATCAGTTACCCACTGACTTCAAAGAGGAGAGTTAGGATTGTTCTAGTTTAGCAAGATAAGTGCCAATAGTGTAGTAAAGGCAATTACAGTTTGTTTGTCCTTCTCCACTTTAAGCCCATCGGGAAGTACACCAAACACAGCTGTTAGTGGATTAGGAGAGATTGTGACACCAAGGCTGTCTGAAAGGCATTTAAAAATTTTGGTCCAGAGTGATGTTAATTTGGTGCAGGCCCAAAACATGTGACCCAGTGAGGCTGGAACTGGATTGCAGCGTTCGCAGGTTGGGTCTTGCACAGGAAACACTTTGGACAATTTTAAGCGAGACAGATGTGCTCGATATATCATTTTTAGTTGAATAATTGTATACTTTGCACATATGGAGCTCGAGTGAATTCTCTGCATTGCTACCTTCCACTCCTTTTCTGATATGTTGAGGGAGAGATCCTTTTCCCAATGTCCTCTTGGATCTTTGAAAGGGAGGGACTGTAAAATGTTTTTATATATTGCAGAGATGGTGTCTAAGTCCTTGAAACTGATTAATATTTTTTTCCAGCATAGAGGGAGGTGGGAGATGAGGAAAATTGGGCAGGTTCTGTTTAACAAAGTTTCTAATTTGAAGACAGTGAAAGAAATGTGTTGCTGGAAAGTTAAATTTAGAATGTAATTGTTCATAAGATGCAAATACGTTGTCTATGTACAGATCTCTAAGTGATTTAATCCCAAATGTTTTCCAGATGTTAAAAACTGCATATGGTTGCGAGGGTTGAAAAAGGTGGTTCTCGTGCAGAGGTGCCACCGATAAAAGATTCTCTATCTTAAAATGCTTCCTACATTGGTTCCATATTCTGAGTGAGTGAAGCACTATTGGGTTATTAGTATATTGGCGATAATTTGCATTTATTGGGGCGCAAAGCAAGGAATAAAGATTACCTGCAGGATTCTATTTCTATTGCAGACCAAGCCTGCATATGTTCATCTAATTGTGTCAATGTCCAGGTTTTAATATGTTGTATGTTTGCTGCCCAGTAGTAAAATTGAAAGTTAGGTAGAGACATGCCACCTTCTGTCTTTGGCCTTTGTAGGGTCGCTCTTTGGATACATGGATGTTTTGAATTCCAAATAAATGTGGTTATGGTTGAATCTAATTTCTTAAAGAACGATTTATTGATGTATATTGGAATATTTTGAAATAAAAAGAGAAGCTTAGGGAGGATTCATCTTAACAATGTTAATTCTTCCAGCTAAAGTGAGATGAAGGGTTGACCATCTATGCAAGTCTTGCTTGATTTTTTCCATACAGACAGCAAAATTTTGTTGATAAAGAGCTTTATGTTTACTTGTGATGTTTACCCCTAGATATTTGAACTGATCTGTGATGATAAAATGTCCAATCTAATATTGTGTGCTTGATAATTCACTGGAAAGATCACACTTTTAGTCAAATTAATTCTGAGATCAGAAATCTTTTGAAATTCTGTTAGTGCTGTTAGGACTGTAGGCACAGTATTCTGTGGGTCTGACATATACAGTACCATATCATATGCATATAGAGAAATTTTCTGTTCAAGTCCTTCTCTGATAACCCCCTTTATCTCATAAGCATTTCTAAAGTGAGCTGCCAGTGGCTCAATGGTGATTGCAATAAGTAGTGGTGACAAGGGGCATCCTTGTCTGGTACCACGTTGTAGTTTAAAGTAGTCTGAATTAACACTAGAATTACCAGAGCCTACGAAAAAACTCGTATATCCGGCCCACCTTAAATCGCTTCTTAAAACCTTTCTCACCTTTCCGCCAGCGTCTTTTGTCATCTAAATGTACTGATAAAGACAAGCTGCCAGCAGCCGGCTATTCCATCCCCCCAACGACTTAGAACGTAAACAGGCTTTTCCCAGCTCTTGCCTTGATTGATTATCTGGGAGTGAAGTGGAGTTTTAGAGTAGAAATAATAAGATTGTTATTTGAAACACACGCATTTCATATGTGTTGCATTTCTACAGTAATCTGTGTAAACACATTGTTAAAACAGAAACGTGTTATATTTTCTAGTAGCAATTGACAAAATGTAGGCATAAACTATATAATGTATGAAGCCTGAAGTCCAAATATCAAAGACACACTTTCACAAAAGATACAAAAAAAAGCCACCACCAAAAAAACCCGTCTTAGTGTGAGACATTGACATGGCTTAACTATCACTGGTTACGTGGCGTAACAGTATCAGTCGCTGACTATGCATCAGAAGGTCATGAGTTCGATCCTGCACAACTCCATTTTGAGAAGTGTTCTTATTTTCACTATTTTAGAATAAAAAGATACATTTGATTTCAGTCTGTAACAGCTGGTGTAATTTATGATATTTGTAAAGGTTAGCTTTATTTTTTTTAAATTCACTTTTCATTGTCTCAGTCGCGTTCAGGATTCATCCCTACCGCCCCCCACCTGACACTGCTGTTTTTACATAAAGACTCGCTATAGTTCTGCAGTGTATCATGATACATACGACCGCGTGTTTTTTTCCCCCAGTATTGCCAGTCCCCACGTGTTGCTGTATGCTGTTTCTTTTGTACTCCAGGACATGCAGAGGAAAGCATAGTAAAGAGCAGTAACTTCAGCGCTATATGCAATCATCAGACACTCCCCATTTGACACTGCTGTTTTCACATAAAGACGCGCTAAAGCTCTGCAGTGTACTTGTGACTGCATTGTCGTACCAATGCTTGCGAACTGAAGTGTCTGCATGCACTTTTCGTGGCATTACACGTGTATTTTTTGAGCATGCCCATGTAGCTCAAACACAGGAACATATGTTGATGTAAAAGTATAACAAAACAAGTGCACTTTTATTCAAGACTATAACCGAAGAAAAAAGAAAGCAAGTTACAGTAGGCGGTTGATATGACAGCTTGCGTGGTGGAATGCTAAGAACTGCTGATTTCCATTCTGTGCTATATAACTTAACATTTGAATCTGATGATTGTATATAGCGCTGTCTGATTTAGTGTGCGCAAGAACATGCAGGTGGCCAGTTGCTGAGTGCTACAACGCACATTTTAAAAAAGAAAGAGACAAATATATGTGACGTTTTGAAGAAATCATTTTATGACGCGAATAGTACCAATCAGAAAACATCGTCGAAGTAATGCAATATTATTTGAAAACGAACAGCGTCAGGTTGGGTGTGAAGTTATACTGGCGCTGTTTGAGTCAGATCAGAAGCTGAATAAGCTGAAAAAGCTCCTGTTCTGACTCTAAGTAAAAAAGCATGAATTAATCAACAGAAATAACCGCGATTGACATTTTAAAGTTAACGATTTACAGTGCATGCCAATTTATAAATTCAATGTCCGTTTGAGGAAAAAAAAATCACTTTCTTCAAAGCTGGGAATCGAACTCGCGTCTCTGTGGCACAGTAAGGCAGTGGTGCTCCAAGTCAGCAAACCGTCCTTATAACTTATTTTTTTTCAAGATCCATAACACACAGACAGACAGAGCACTGCGTAATACAGAGACAGACAGGCAGAGATATACAAATAAACAGGGAAGGCACATGTACTGAAAGAAAAAAAAAATCAACATGTGCGTTGTTTCTGCAGCACTGAATGAGCTCACCTGGTCTAACATCACCCCTCCCCCCGATCTGACTCTCTAAGTAACAGCACAAGTACAGACACAAATCAAGTGCATGTGTGTACTGTATAATATTAACAAAAAGAGCAGCTTACTACTGAAAACGGCAAATATAGGAGTGAGTGGGGATCGAACCAGTACTCTTGATTACACTTGGTTTGCGTCTGTACTTGCGCTGTTACTTAGAGAGTCAGATCGTGGAGGGGTGACGTTAGAGCGGGTGAGCTCATTCAGTGCTTGCAGAAACAACGCACATGTTGATTTTTTTTTCTTCCAGTACATGTGCCTTCCCTGTTTGTTTGTATATCTCTGCCTGTCTGTCTCTGTATTACGCAGTGCTCTGTCTGTCTGTCTGTGTGTTATGGATCTTGAAAAAAATAAGTTATAAGGACAGTTGTTCATGTTAATTGCAGTCTCAATTGTTAAAAAAATATTTTAAAAGGAGCATCCCACATGAAAATATAACGATCTCATTAACTGACAGTGCATACCAATTTACAAATTTTATGTCCGTTTGAGGTTAAAAACAAAAAAAAGAAGTAACACTTTATCCCCAGCGGGGAATTGAACTCATGTTTGTGAGGCAGAGAAAAGCTACTTGGTCTGAGAAGCAAATCTTAGCGTGCTACGCCACAGAATCTGTTATATGGTGTGTGAAGCTTTTGTGGAAGTGTTTATTTGATCTTAGGAACTCGGGCTTTACACATTCTACATTTTGTAACATTTATTACTAAAATATGAAAAAGTTTCTGTTTTAGCAATGTGTTTACACAGATTACTGTAGAAACGGAACACGAATGAAATGCATGTATTCCAAATAGCGATCTATTATTTCTATTCTAAAACTCCAGCAGTTCAGTCACTCCCAGATAATCAAACAAGCCATGAGCTGGAAAAACTTAGTGAACGTTCTGCGATGGTGGGGGACGGAATAGCCGGCTGCTCGCTGCTCCTCCAAATCGGCACATTTAGAAGACAAAAGAGAGGTGAGAACGGTTTTAAGGTGGGCTGGATCTACGAGTTTTTTCGTAGACTCTGTTAATTCTAGTGTTAATGCTGTTAATACAAACTGAAGCTTCTGGATTGGTATACAGTAGTTTGATCCATGCACAAATGTTCGGGCTAAACCCAAATTTCTCCAATGTAGTGAAAAGGTAGTTCCATTCAATCATATCAAATGCTTTTTCTGCATACAAGGATAATAAAATCTCTGGGATGTTTGACTGTGCGGATGAGTATATTACATGAAACAGGTGTCGAAGATTGGGTGCTAAATGTCGGCCTTTAATGAATCCAGTTTGATCTTGTGATATTACTGAAGGCAGCACTTTCTCCATCCTTCTAGGGAGGACTTGAGAGTATCTTAACATCATTATTCAGAAGTGAAATTGGTCTGTATGATGCACATTGTAATACATCCTTATTTTGTTTAGGAAAGACGGTGATTAATGCTTGATGAAAGGTTTTGAGGTAGAATTTTATTGTCTCTAGCTTCTGTGAATGTTGCTAATAGGAGGGGACATTGCTGAGTGAAATACTTCTTATAAAATTCGGCAGGGTAGCCATCAGGGTCTGCTGCTTTCCCACTCTGAAGTGACTTTATAGCCTCTAGCAATTGTGGTAGCGCCAGAGGTTTATCCAATTCCTCTGCACTAAGAGTATCTATTTGTGATATCTCTAATGCATCCAGAAATGCATTAGATTGTGTGTTGTCTTCTTTAAAACTCAGTAGAATATAAGGATTTATAGTAGTCTCTAAATGTGTGCATTATATTTTTATGGTCAATGATTATGTCTCCATTTGTGTTCGTAATTGCTGGGATTGCATTGCGAATTTCTTGCTTGTGGATTTGTTAAACTAAAAGCTTATTAGCTTTCTCTCCATGTTCATAGTAATGATGTCTTGATTTAAAAATGAGTTGTTCAGTTTCTTTAGTTGTCAAGAGGTTGAGTTCTGAATGCAGAGCCTGCCTTTTCCTATGAAGCGCCTCACTTGGACCCCTGACATGTTTTTGATCTATTCTAGTAATTTCACTGGTTAGCTTTGATACCTTCTTGGTTTCCAATTTATTTCTGTGGCGAAAGATATGAGATAATCTGTCCTCTTAAGAAGGCTTTCAGGGTTTCCCAGAGTATTCCTGCAGAGACCACTGAGGATGTATTTGTCTCTAGAAAAAAAACGGATTTGTTTTGATATAAATTTTGTGCAGTTCTCGTCTACTAATAAAAGTGGGTTAAGATGCCATCTGCGAGATGAGTATGTGGGACATAATGATTTTAGCTCCAAGATCAGAGGGGCATGGTCAGAAATAACAATAGCGTCGTACTTGCAGGATTTAATTGTAAGCAAGAAATTGTTATCTAGAAAGAAATAATCAATTCTTGAGTAGCAATGATGTACTGGTGAGTAGAAGGAATATGCTCTTGAGTTTGGGTTTAGAAATCTCCAGAGGTCTGATAAGTTGTGGTCAGTTACAAACTGTGTAATTGTCTTTGCAGTGTTAGATGTCATCGCCCCTGTGGCAGGAGACCTATCTAGGTCAGGATTTAAAACACAATTAAAGTCCCCAGCCATTATAATTTTATGAGTGTTCACATTGGGAATGGATGCAAATACATTATGCATGAATTCCCTATCATCAACATTGAGTGCGTAACCATTTATCAAAATCACTTTACAGTTAAGTAAGTTGCCCATGACAATCGCATCTCTCTCTTCAGGATCAGATACTACATCTGATGCTACAAATGAGACTGTTCTATGTATGAGAATTCCAACACCTGTAGTTTTCTTTGTAAAGCTGGAATGGAACATTTGTCCAGTCCAGTCTTTTTGCAGCTGGAAATGATCCTTGCTTAATAATACACCTATTAGGTGAGAGAATACTTTCTTTTTTAAATTCGTGATTCAGGCCTTTAACATTCCAGCTCACAAAGTTAACTGTCCTGTCTTGGAGACATTGATTCTAAATTTTTATGTCATCTTGTAGTCTTAACGAAAAGTGAGACAGCTTTGACCTTAATTTCCAATTTTCCCAGGGGTTATTGCCATGCAGTCTATTGTTACGTTGGTAATTATAATTATAAGGATTAAAAGGACAGATCAGAGATAGCTTGCTCTCTTTCTCCCCCCCCTAGGCCCCCCACCCCATTTTGCCTCTCCATGGGAGGCTGAACCCCATTTCACAAAGTCCCAGTCCTCTGATATACCAAGAGACAGAGCACGTCCAAAACAAAACAAGCCCCCCAGCGGCGGCGTATGAGGATTAAAATTGAGATATCTATTGCCAATACAGTCTAAATGCTATAAGCATAAAATATAATCTTCAACAGTCTTGAAATATTAAGATAGTACACCCAGTGAATGGTGTTAAGCATAGTAAACCCTAGTACAATAATAACAATAAACCAAAGGTATGATGTTTAACAGTCTCCTTTAGAATAGTAAAAAGAGGGGGAAAAAAAAAAAGTTACTAATTTAATTTCTTCCACACATACATACATAAACATGTATAATTGTAATCTATACTAATTAATAAAAGGCAAAGCCCTGACTGACTGACTGACTCATCACTAATTCTGCAACTTCCCGTGTAGGTGGAAGGCTGAAATTTGGCAGGCTGATTCCTTACAGCTTACTTACAAAAGTTAGGCAGGTTTCATTTCGAAATTCAACGCGTAATGGTCATAACTGGAACCTCTTTTTTCACAATATACTGTAATGGACGGCAGCTCGATGGCCGTGGGAGGAGGAGTTGAGTGTCACGTCATTACGCCTCCCACGTAATCACGTGAAAAGACTGTGAACGCAGTAGGGAGAAATGAAGGAGGAGCCGCAAACAGCGAAGAACAAAAAATTCATTAAACAATTGAGAAGGGAGCGAAACAATAAGAAGCGAGCGAGTGAACCATACAAGCATCTTCATAAGGGAAACAAAGCACGGTGTAAAACGTAAGTTTAAATTAAGTTTATAGAAACGCTCCCGCTGCGGATTGCAATAACATATTCGCGAGATAAAAGAACGCAGTAGGGAGAAATGAAGGAAGAGCCGCAAACTGCGAAGAACAAAAAATTCATTAAACAATTGAGAAGGGAGCGAAACAATAAGAAGCGAGCGAGTGAAGCATACAAGCATCTTCATAAGGGAAAAAAGCATGGTGTAAAACGTAAGTTTAAATTAAGTTTATAGAAACGCTCCCGCTGCAGATTGCAATAACATATTCGCGAGATAAAAGTTTAATGAGAAGACACGAGGTATAAACGAACCACACGCCGTAGCGCAATGTTAGGGGCTTCACCTCTGGCGCTGACGATAGAGATTCGATTCCCGAGAGGGGATGCAGTGAGTGTGTACGCCTGATGAGCCCAGAATTAGGGAGAAACACATGTCGCATACTCTTTGCATTATTTGAAAGTAAACTGTTAAAACCATTCTATGATCTGCTTCTGGGAACAGAAAGAGGAAACGTGGTGGACGTAAGGCGACTTGCTGACAAACCACAAGCGTGACCTGGCAGGTAACCACCCATACAATCAGATTGTGATTCAGAAAACAAATGCCATGAATGTAATTACCACGATCTACATACTGTCAAATAAACGAAACACACGCTGTAGCGCGACAGCTGTGAAAAGGGAGCTTCACAAAAAAACACATCCTTAACAAATTGTTATTGGTATATTTTCGATCCGTTTAAAAAGGTTTTCTTTTCTTCTTAATAAAAAATTAAAAGCAGTACTTCGCCGCAACGAAGCGCAAGAATTTGGCTATATATATCTGCTTCTCGCAATTAAAAGAGGGCACGTAGCGGATGTTACACGACTTGATGACCAAGCATAAGCGTTACCTGCCAGGTAATCACCCATACAATCAGATTGTGATTCAGACTAGGAATGCAATGAATGTAATTACCCCGATCTACATACAAGGCGAAAGTCTTGCAACATTCAAAGATGATGGTTTGGGATAAGTACACCATGAAACATAAAAGAGCTTATGAAGCCTTGAACCGAAAAAAGCAAGATCTCAGAGATCGTAAAAAAAAAAATAGGAGGTAATGTCGTTTTACTCGCTGTAGATTTTAGTCAAACATTACCAGTTATTCCACGAGGGAGACCAGCAGATGAACTCAACGCGTGTTTAAAATCCATGCTTCTCCCACGGTCGGTTATATGTCGCGTGTTCTCAGGTAGGTACACCAAAAAATTTATACATTTAAGCATGTAATGGGCAAAGAAAAAATGAGGTATATCCGAAGGCACTGCAGTAGTACTCAATGTAACTTTACTTCTTAAATGTTAATGTTTTACTGTTTAATAATTTATACGCTTCTTATATGTTGTTCAAATTCTTTTATCAAAATACCAGTGACTGCGCAATGCACGATAACATGGAGTGAATACACCATAAGCATCCGCCCACGGCCGCCCTGGTGTGCGCAGATAGGAGTTGATTCTACAATAAAATAAAATAAAGATAAAAAGAGTAATACAATCATTACCCATAAAGCGGATAGCAGACGTGACGTATTATATGTGTACCAGATTTCAAGTCAATAGGTGAAACGGTTTGCGAGCTACAGGTGATTTAAAATCCTGGACAGACAAACGAATAGCCACGGTAGCAAATTATAGAAGAAGATTTTACTGTTTAATAATTTATATTTATATGAAATGTGCTTCTTATATATTACTTCATATTCTCATATGATAATGATGTTAATGTTGTTTATATTGATTTCTATGTTATTGTAAGTGCATGTATGTGTGTGTATATATTATATATATATATATGTATATGTATATATATATATGTATATATATATATGTATATATATATATATATATGTATATATATATATGTATATATATATATATGTATATATATATATGTATATATATATATGTATATATATATATATATGTATATATATATATGTATATATATATATGTATATATATATATGTATATATATATATGTATATATATATATATATATATATATATATATATATATATATATATATATATATATATATAATATATGTGTATATGTATATATATATAATATATGTGTATATGTATATACATATGACAGCAACACTCATAACAATGACAACACAATTACATTGACAATCATGTTACATTATTTTTAAAATGTTTCCTTTACTTTTTCATAACCTCTTTAACACACTACTTCTCCACTGCGAAGCGCGGGTATTTTGCTATTAAAACATAAACAGAAAGTGACCGACAAGGGAAAAGGATATATAATTACGGTACCAGTATCATTGCAAGCGGATCAGACCGCCGGTGATATCTTCTTTGCGATGCCATGACAGGGTGCGACTCACAAGCTTATTTCAGGAAAGTTTGGGATCAGCTTTCTTAACTCTTTATCTGCTTCCTCCACAGTGGTAAAGATGTAATGTTTGCCTTGAATATCCACTTTCAGTTTGGCAGGATACAAGAGGCTGTATCTGATATCAGCTTTCCGTAAGCGCCGTTTAATATTATAAAAAGAGGCACATTTAACAGCTGTTGAGGGTGAGAAATCATGGAAAGTACGAATGAGGTTATTTTCAAATATAATCTCGTTTCTGTCTGAGAAGTGACATTACATTTAAATTGTAATTTCTCGAAGAGCACAACAAAAGTCCTAGGTTTAGAGGTGTTCGATCCCCATATGCGGTAAGCCGCTGCTATTTTGGTGTCTGATTTAAAGTCCTCTCCAATTATTTTGGATAATAGTTCAGCTACAAATTTCACTAGGTTTGGACTTTCACAGTTCTCAAGTAGACCTTTGATTCTAATATTATTCCTTCTGCATCCATCTTCCAGAGCAGCAAGTCTGTCTCGGTTTTTTGCATTCAGAATTCACAGCTGTTGCTTTTCCATCAGCAGTGGATGCTAAATGTTCGGCTGTTTCAGTTTGAGTCGTGAATGTCTGCTTAACGTCTTCCAGCTTATCGGCAAGTGCTCTCAGTTTAGACGCATTTTCCTGAATGTGCTCCTCAATTTTTTCCAGCATACCTTTAAAGGCTGCATCCAAGCGATTATATACGTGTTTCTCCGAGTCTTTATTATCCTGCAGCAGCTCTTGCAGCTCCCGCTGCAGCTTCTCACTTGTCTTGAGCATACCATTTATTTCTTTCTTTATTTCTTGCTTGAGCTCAGTGATCATTGCCTTCAGTTCGGACATACAGTGCATCCGGAAAGTATTCACAGCGCATCACTTTTTTCACATTTTGTTATGTTACAGCCTTATTCCAAAATGGATTAAATTCATTTTTTTCCTCAGAATTCTACACACAACACCACATAATGACAATGTGAAAAAAGTTTACTTTAGATTTTTGCAAATTTAGTAAAAATAAAGAAATTGAGAAAGCACATGTACATAAGTATTCACAGCCTTTGCCATGAAGCTCAAAATTGAGCTCAGATGCATCCTGTTTCCCCTGATCATCCTTGAGATGTTTGTGCAGCTTAATTTTAGTCGACCTGTGGTAAATTCAGTTGATTGGACATGATTTGGAAAGGCACACACCTGTCTATATAAGGTCCCACAGTTGACAGTTCATGTCAGAGCACAAACCAAGCATGAAGTCAAAGGAATTGTTTGTAGACCTCCGAGACAGGATTGTCTCGAGGCACAAATCTGGGGAAGGTTACAGAAAAATTTCTGCTGCTTTGAAGGTCCCAATGAGCACAATGGCCTCCATCATCCGTAAGTGGAAGAAGTTCGAAACCACCAGGACTCTTCCTAGAGCTGGCTGGCCACCTAAACTGAGCGATCGGGGGAGAAGGGCCTTAGTCAGGGAGGTGACCAAGAACCCGATGGTCACTCTGTCAGAGCTCCAGAGGTCCTCTGTGGAGAGAAGGGAACCTTCCAGAAGGACAACCATCTCTGCAGCAATCCACCAATCAGGCCTGTATGGTAGAGTGGCCAGACGGAAGCCACTTCTTAGTAAAAGGCACATGGCAGCCCGCCTGGAGTTTGCCAAAAGGCACCTGAAGGACTCTGAGACCATGAGGAACAAAATTCTCTGGTCTGATGAGACAAAGATTGAACTCTTTGGTGTGAATGCCAGGCGTCACATTTGGGGAAAACCTGGCACCATCCCTACAGTGAAGCATGGTGGTGGCAGCATCATGCTGTGGGGATGTTTTTCAGCGGCAGGAACTGGGAGACTAGTCAGGATAAAGGGAAAGATGACTGCAACAATGTACAGAGACATCCTGGATGAAAACCTGCTCCAGAACGCTCTTGACCTCAGACTGGGGCGACGGTTCATCTTTCAGCAGGACAACGACCCTAAGCACACAGCCAAGATATCAAAGGAGTGGCTTCAGGACAACTCTGTGAATGTCCTTGAGTGGCCCAGCCAGAGCACAGACTTGAATCTGATCGAACATCTCTGGAGAGATCTTAAAATGGCTGTGCACTGATGCTTCCCATCCAACCTGATGGAGCTTGAGAGGTGCTGCAAAGAGGAATGGGCAAAACTGGCCAAGGATAGGTGTGCCAAGCTTTGCACTGTAGATGAAGGTGCGAGCCCTATTACAGCTGATGCATATTTCTGTACATATTTTATTTTCTAAAGTATGTATTTTAAGAAAATATTTATGTTAGTATCGTTATGGTCACTAAACAATAGACCTACATAATTTCATTTTGTTAACAAAAAATGAACAGTTAACACATGTGGTCTATAGTTTCAATTATATTAAAAAATCATTATTCAATCTTGACCACTCCTCTCCACACCACCTGCCCAATCATTAATCCTACTGCACACATCCTCTCTCGGTTCCACCCTGTGAGACTCTCAGTGCTACTAACTCGTCCTTCAACACAGTCAGTTATAATGGCAAGGCAGAAAAATGAATTATTCATGAACATCGAATTTTAGATTGTGATTGAAAAACAGAGGCAAGAGCTGATAATGAACGTCGAAAAAAAGATAATGAACAAAACAGAACTGCATATAATAAAAATCAAGAACAAAGAGAATCATCCAATAAACGTGAAAGAGAAAAATATTCAGAACAATATGCAAACAGAAATGCAAAAAAGCAATGTTTATAGAATGTAAGTTAGAGGATAAATTACATAATACAGTGGAACCTCGGGTCATGAACGTCTCAGACCACGTACAAATCTGGTTACGACGAAAAAGTTTGCCAAACTTTTGCATCTGTTCACGATGACACACTCGGGTAACGAACAAGCCAGTTTCCCTTACGGTTTGTACGTACTGATGATTTCCGCACGTGTTCAGTCTCTCCCTGTGCTGCAGAGAGAGATTGAGAGAGGGGGGTGGGGTGGGGTGGGGTTTGGTGAGACTGATTCGAGCATTGTTCTAACCTCGTTGTATTTAATGAAGACTTTTTTTTCTATTGGATTTTAACTTCCACTTCACTTCTCTTTACAGCGATCAGTTCGTAGCGTGCATTGTTGCAATGTTACTTTTCTTGGTTGTTTATTAAATTACGGATTTTTCAAATGTTCATGTTTTTCCCTGTGCTTAAAACTCATAAAAAAAAAAAAAAAAAAAAGTGTTTACAGAGAGCGGTTCGTAAGGCTGTAGTGTGAATTCTTGAAATGTTACTTTTCTCTGTTCAAGGTTTTCTCAGTGTTATTCAATGTTTTTATATTTAGTTTACTATTATACTGTACATTCTGTGGTATAATTAACAATTGTTATGCTTAAAAATCTTTAAAAAAATATATTTACATACAATTCATATGGTCTGGAACGGATTAATTGTATTTACATACAATCCTATGCGGGAAATTACTTTGGGTCATGACCAAATTGGGTTACGACCAGAGTTTTGGAACGAATTACGGTCGTGACCCGAGGTTCCACTGTATTGTTTTTGATGAGGTGTTAATGTAATGACATTTTCTAATTTACTTTTCATTACGTTTTACTTTTAACTACATTTTATTTATTGGTATTTAAAATCGACAGTTTTTGTGAAATATTCAAGTAACTGATTTTCTATCTATAATAACTAAGGACCAAACAGTCGTTCTCTCGCTCCCCACATACCCTTCTATATAGCAACTCTTTAAATACAAATGCTTTCTCTAATGGAGGAGCACCCTGAGCCTAGTAATTATAAAAATACAGTTTAATATAGGACATAAGGCTTCTATGCATCCAGTTATACAGGAGCTTATTGGTGAAAGAAAGAAAGAAAGAAAGAAAGAAAGAAAGAAAGAAAGAAAGAAAGAAAGAAAGAAAGAAAGAAAGAAAGAAAGAAAATCAGCAAAATCGGCCAATCAAGTAACATGAAAAATCCTGAGCCAAAAGACAAACTATGATTACTATGATCAACTATGACTGAGAAATTTCTGTTGGTTAGAGGAATTTAGCTTTTCAGTATAGATAGGCAGTTTTTCAAGATTGTTTCACTGTGCTGTGATCTACAGTAAGTGCCTTTAGTGGAACTGGGAGACTGGCTGACAAGGTACCGTTGGAATCTTCAAAAAAACAAGTATTGATTCTCTTAAAATGTTAATAAATTTCTATGTACAAAATATATAGCGACTTTTTGTGGCTTGGAAAATTATGTTTGCATGTAACTATACTGCATTTGCAGCAGTGTATATCACAATAAGCATACAAGTAGAATTTTACTTCCCATGAAAAGCACCAAATCGAACGTTGTATAATGAAGGTTTAAATGATGCTTTATTTAAAATCAATTAACCTGGCTAGAACTTTATAAAAAGAATGCTCAGATCTGCATGCAGCACCTTCAATATCAAGCTATACAGTAATTAAAAATTCACAGATATACTCACACTTTAACAGTGAACTACTGTAAATACAGCAGTTTTTAATTTTCAGGAATGAACACCTGAATTTGCAGTACTTTGCAGAATTTTCTGTACTCGTTAAATGTAAGACCACATCTGCTGTGACAGTACGTCATCTTATTTACTTGTGTTGCTCCCACATAAAACAAAACTTAAATTTTCTGGCAAGAATTTACCATTCTACTCCATTCAAATGCAAGTCTTCTGGTACGCCACTTGTTAATTATAATACAGTGTGCGTGTCAAAGGATACCTCAACCAACCACCATGCAAAACAAGACCTGAAGCTTGAAGCACAACAGAACATGGTGATCTTTTGAGAAGGGAACATTCATTAATGGCATGTTCCTCACTGTACAATAGCATAGATTACATGGTTTAACTGGACATTTTGCTTAACATTGGGAACATCAATTACAAATTGCTTCCAAAAACACAAAAATTACCTATGAAATTAATTATAACAATTCTGTCTTGTAATCCTGGTAAGTGTTCTGTAAACAATGTATAACGAAGCTCAATATAAATCAAAACTCTGAGTGAGTGATTCTTCAATATGTGATCTGTGGACCTGGGCTCCAGTTGCACTGGGCTGGTAATGGTGTGGAGCCTTCCCATGTAACTGGAGTCTTATGGAGGGTGATATGGGTCCACAGCTCTTCCAGCAAAGGTGAGCTCGTATTTAAATAATCACCGCACTCGCGACGTAGCGAGGGGCGTGGTAGTGTGGCTGGAGCGGTTTCCGGGAGGATTTGTGCTGCGGGCATTTCTCACCTAAGTGCACAGGTGAGGGATGGTCCGCAGCGTAATTGATCCCGGGAACTGTTGATTGCCACAGCTGCCACGTCCATTATATAAAGAGAAGCCCGAGACGGTTATGGGGAAAAGAGAAAAACAACAATAAAAAAAGAAAAGAACAAGAAAGGAAAGAATGGGAGGTTGCTGAAAGAAGTAGGAAGCAAGAAGCAAGAGAGAGCCCCGGTGCGAAGAGTTGGAGAAGGCAGGCAGCTGGGAAGAGAGCCCACGAGGGAAGTGTTTGGCCGACACTCAGTGGGGCTGAGAGAGCGGTCGCTCCAGCTGAGGGATTTAGGAGCTGGAGTGACCAGTGGAGGAGTCGACTGACCGACGATAGGAGCGTGAGTCGATGAAGCTTTGGGCTGGTTGAGCCCCAGCATGAGCGCCTTGGCCGCTGGGGAAATAACCCAAGTCTTGGTCTGGTTGGGAGCCAGACGTAGCCAAGGATCAGAAGGCTACCAGACTAGATTGAAGGGCAGCTGTTCCTGCAGGTAGGCAGCTCTCCTGTAGAGCAGCCCAGATGGGTGTAGCAGGGGAGCCACCATGGTAAAGGAAGACACTGGGCTTAGTGTTTTTAAAGGATTGCTTCCTGTGCTATTTTACCTCGTGGTTTTTAGAAGATTTTTCTATGGTTTTTAACCTCCATGATTGTCATTGTTTTAATGGATTATTTATTTATTGAACTTTGGAAGCACTGCTGCACTCTGTTGCACTTTTGTTTTGATTTATTTTAAATAAAAGGACTTTTGCACTTTTATATACCATCCCCTTGCTCCATTGTTATTGCCTCACTGTCTAGCTCATCAGTGACATTACCGATGGTGTTGGGTTCAAGGGCTCCCTAACAGAAGATGGGAGCCTGGAGCTGAACCCGCATCGTCACAGTGATCCTCATTAGAAATATTTTGCTGATAGAATTTAAGGACTAGTGGCTTCAAGCCTAAGTTTTTTTTTGCACTACAGTTATTAAATCATAGAATATAAGACTACCTGCCAGATAGGCTCAGAGTGTGAAAATTTCAATTATCAGCCATTAATTAGTGCTAATGGAACAAGCATGTAATTTTTGGAGGGGCTAATTAAATATTTTATATTTTATCATATAAAGCTTAATATTCCTTATAAATTCAATCAATTAATCATTCTTTGTTTCATTGCCTTTCTAATTGAGTTAACTAAGATCCCCTATTAAAGGAAAGGTGCAAATTAGCATATTATGCACACAGTATACTGAAATGTGAGGCCAGAGTTAGAAGACGGGGCCACTAACATTAGACCCTGTCATGAGCATTTACTCAGAGAACAGGACTGAATGAGTGATATCCATGAAAATAGCATTTAGTATTCGCTCAACACTCAATAGTGGATAATGTAACAGCTGGATGTGGTTCCCGGCTCTCTACAAGAGACCACGGAAGGCTGACAATAGGTACAAAGCCTCCTGGAAAAATGAGGCAGCACAGTTTTCTGTACATGGATGAGTTATAGAGTGTTATGATACTTGTTATCATGGTCATAGATCAGATGGTACATTAATGAACTGCTACAACTTCCAAATGAAAATACAAAAGGGACAGTCAGATGTTTAGTCAAGAAACAGGTAGGGGTCTAGAATACCACAAAGTCAATCAGTAAAATAGTTGGCAAAGCTAGAAATGTAGAATGCTGAAATCGTAGTTGAAAGCAATAAAGGAACAAGTTCTAGCACAAATGTTTAATGAGTCTTTTAGCTTCCACTGACACTAGCAAAAGGAATTTCAAAGATAAAGAGAATCCAAAGTGTGATCATGGAGCCCATGTGACACCAAATGTAACAATATGATGATCATGTGATTGGCTAAGGGTACTGTTACTGAAAAGAGCATGACTGAGCTGAAACACAGTCAAATCATGAGATAGCAGCAAAAACAATACTGCAAATAGTCAAGTAATGATGCTGCCATCAAAATGCATCAAATCTTAACAAGTCTAAACCATAGGCTCACAGCATGATTTTTCTTTAGTTACAAAATGATGCAGTGACAAAGAGGATTTTAAAGCCATCTGTGATTTAATTTTTCTAAAAACAAAAGGAAAGTTGGGGGAATGGCTTTCTGGGAGGAGGAAGTATTCAGGCTATTGAGTGAAAGGCATTTCAGAAAAAGAAGTAGAAAAGGAAGAGTGCTTTGGTGATACTAGAATGAAGGGCAAAGTGTGAACTATGCTGCTTTTCAGATAAGTGTTTAAGACCTGTGAATTCTGAGAATTCTATTTTTTCTCCCACATTCCAAAGATGTCCATATTATGCTGACCTTCTGTGAGTGTGTATGCCTTGTAATGGAATGGGGCTCCATCCTATGGTTGGCTATTGCCTTACATGCTGGTAGGATAGGCTCAGAACTTTCAAGTGCAATAACTGTTTGAATGAATAACTGTGGGAAAAGAGAAGCATATGTTGTTTTTCCTTTAAAAGTAGGACTTAATTGTATTCCTACTGCTGCATGTATTCTAAAGGTTTCATCTTACCACTGCCCATTTAAGCACATAATCTTCAGTTTTATTCCCAGAACCCAAATTACATCCTGCACCATAATGTAGTAAGTTAGGTCTCACAAGTCATGCCAAAATAGAGCTGCATAAATTCAGAAAAAAATTGCCATTTGCAGAGTCATATACTGTATATGATTGGATATTCTGACAAATAAAATATTTAAAAAACAGTGGAAGGTCAATAGTCACTTTTGTGCTTGTTGTAAATTTCAACTTAGTCCTTTGCCAACTGTGTATGGTAAGTGATGATCCACATCTGAGGTGTCCGATTTAGGACTAAGTTTAAACATTCATCATTACAGAAAGCAAATGGCAGCTGGTTTCTTTCCTCATCAGTAATACAAATCAGCTATGATATGTCTGGTTGTCTTTTTGTTATTTTAATGGGGCTAAAATGGAGATTTCTGAAAGCCTTTTTGAAATTGCCAACACCCTTTTAAGCCACTTCTACCTAGACTACTACTTCTTTCATATCAAGTTAGATTTTGTGGCATATGAGCATCCTACCTTGTTTCTGTGTTGGGACACATTTCTCCAAACTGTGAGCTGTAGCTTAAAAACCATGAATGTGGTTTATATAGCAGTTAAAAATAGGAAATATTTTAAAGACTTATTATTTTCATTCCATATCGCATTCCCACCTTGATCACTAAATGCGGGTCTGTATGTTAGTCCACATGTCCATATTGTAAAGACAGAAGTAGCCAAAAGAGTTTCTCATCAATTCAGTGTTGTGTAGGCTTATAAGGCATAATAATGCAAGTGCTTATACAGCAATAGTACACAGGAGAAGTTTAAGTGTTACTAAATAACAAGAAGGCAAATTTATTCACATTCCAACATAATGAGCCAACCAGAAAATTACAGTAGTTAACAAGTGAAAAAATGATGAAGACAAAAAGTTAATATTGTGCCCTGCCATAGGAGATACACCAAAGTCAGAAATAAACTAGTGATTAGTTAATGTTTAGTTTATCTAGCTCTGAAGAAGTAACAAATCTGTGCTCCACATATGCGATTCATGAGTGCATTACTTGTTATTTGGTACTATAGCAAATCTACTGAAAATTAATGCATCTAAAAAGTTACTTTTATAAGTAATAGAAAAAACTGAAAAGTGTCTAGTGGGAAATGTTCTTCCAAAAACAATATACGAGAAAATCCTGTGTGACCTATTCAAGTTTTTAGGTTTGTTGACTACTGGTTCTTGTACGACATCCAAGCTTGTTCAGTAAACACTGACAAATTAAATTTAGAAAAATCCATTAATAGTCTAGAAGTGAAAAGAAATTCTAAGACTGTGCCTATAAAATGAACAATGAGTCAAATTAGGAAATTTTCAAGATTCTAAAGAAAACAAAAAACAGTACAGCCATTTATAGTTACTTCTGATATTGGTAGCAAATAAACCATTTAAATCAGGTTACTCAATACATTAACAATATCAACTATTTATTTTGCTATTAATATATTCTGCAGTGCAACCTTTTATTTTTACTTGCTCACCTTAGCAGAGGTATCAAACCAGCCAATGAAACCATACTCTTTGCAAAAAGTATCCATGTCTGCAGCACTGTTTCCTATGCCTTCTTTCTTCTGATCACACTTGTTGGCAAGGAGCACTGCTGGGATTGGTCTTCCATTAGGCAATTTCACCTTACTGTCCAGGTCATGTTTCCATTTTGAAATGGCTTCAAATGTAGCATTCCTCGTGACATCAAAGACCACAAATGCTCCAATTGCTTCTTTGTAGTACACCCTTGTCATGTTGCCAAAACGTTCTTGGCCTAAAAAAGAAAACATTGTTGGGTCTGATGATGTAATAATGATCGCTGTATGCCAATCTACAAGGACTTTTTATAGCTTCTTTTAACATTTTTCTCTCGTCATGAATTCTTTTTCAGCTCTTTCTAGTATTTATGAGTTTTTCCCCTCTTCAATTTGTTTCTGCTAACAAACACCCAAGAGATTCTCCTACTAATACCAGCAAATGCCACATGTGAACAGAATTTCTCCATTTCATAGGGCTGACATATACTATGCAGTTATTAGACTTTGCAAAGCTTCTGGCCATGGAATTCAAATTTCTAGTCCTAATGTCGGAAATCACATTAATGAAATTAACAAAGTTTAATTACCAGAAAAAAAAAATAATACACCGAAAAGAGTAATCCAATATATGGATGTCAGCCAACACCATGAAATTCAATGTGTTACGGGTGGCACACTCCTATAAATCCATTCATTCACCCTTTTGCAATTAAGATTGTGGACTGCAGGAACCAATCTATAATTTTATGCAAGACTTTTACTGGGTCGGTAAGTAAGTGTTTGTCCGGTACCTCCATATCAATCAGATACTACATACTATATGTTGTATGTGCTAGCTTACAAGTACCTGGTATGCATTACTCATGTTGCATCTTATACATGCCTCATCATACTGTTTGTATTCATGTATAACAAGCTCCAAACAAGCAAAAGCATTATACATGTGCATGCACTGAAGTGAATGTTAGTGTGGAAAGATTAATTTGCAACTTGGCTACTGCAAGCAATAAGAACAGCTCACAACAGTCAGTCATACTCAGTCAGAAGTAATCTCACAGCAACAAAAATTCTGGAAGAAGACAGTTTTTCCAAAATAACACCTCCAATACTTTGGGTCCATTTCCCTACCCTGGGTAATAGTTGGCACCTCTGTAATATAGGATGTCAGAATCAGCAAACTTTATGCATGCTAGGTGCTTACTGTTAGTTCATAAGAGTTATAATTATTTCCCCAAAAGAGATATCAAACATTTAAAGATAAATATTATTATTATTATTAATAATAAAACACAACAATGATTTTTCTATATAAAAACATCCAGAGAAGCTGTAACCCACTGTGCATGTATGTATGTATCTTAAAAAAATTATATTAAGAGTCGTAAAGGCAAGGTTAGTGATAGGCTAATGGACAATTGTCTCTGCAACCTGTAATGATCTTTGTGTTAACTGCCATTTGACAACAATCGAAGTAAGCTGGATGCATTAATTAATACTCACTATCTACTTTGCTGGCCTGCCTCAAGGAAAAACAACCCAACCAATAAACAAACAAACAAACAAATGGGAAGTGAAATAATTTATTGATTTAAAGTATCAACCAACGACAAGAAAAATGCATGTTGATAATTAATGAAAGAAGCTCAAAATGAAATATTTTAAATTGCCATTTTCTTTATGTCAATAGTATGCACTCCATTCACAAATGTTGAAAGTTTCTTTAGTTTAGACAGACTGATAACATTACAGATTAGTTTAGTGTACCAGATACTATGCCAATTACATCCCTTCATTGCCATAGAACAAAACATGTCAGCATAAAAACTGCATCAGTTCATCTGCTATAAAGCAACATAAAAGACAGACAAGCTATTAAGCCAAGATTTATATGCTTTAAAAGTCTAAGTAAACATTAAATTAAAGAGAAAATCAATATTTTACTTTTTCTGACTCCACTTCTCAGAAACATTAAAGTCCTGGGAGGAGAAAATTTCTGTTTCAGTTTTTTTTATACTATATCAGCGCTAACCTATCTCAAGGGAGAAGCAAATAATAAATGTTAAAAGCAACTAGACACACTTCAGGAGATGAGGCAGGATTTTATTATTGGTTCTGTCAGTATCATAATTTTTCCCATCAAAAACATGTTAGACAACATTTTCTAAGGTTTAGCAATTTTTCTTTTATCTATCAATTAGCATACCCTTTCTCCCATTACAGGAGAGATAGGTTTTGTGATACAAATCTATTTATGACAACCTAGAAGAAATCGGACATCATTAATTTGACATTGATATACAGATGATCGTCTGTTGTGGATGGTCCTCAAAGTCAGTCCTGGGGAACCATTGTGGCTGCTGGTTTTTGCTCCAAACATTGTCACAATTAGTGAGTCAATTTACTTTGAACTAATCTCATTTAATTAGCAGAACTTCTTTGTCCACTTATTCTGCTTCCAAAAAGAACTACAGTGTAATTTATACTTATGCCATTTAAAAAATGTTCATTTTGCTATAACTTTAACTGCTTAACTCTTTTGTGATTTGTGTATTAATTTTCCTGTGGACTTTACTCCCTTAATTGTATCCTAATAATGAAAATTAACAATGAGCAGAGCAGACACTCAGGTAAACAACAATAAACGGTGCAAAGGCTGCAACTATTTCAGGAAAACATTAAATCTCCAGGGCACCTGAAAAAGTGGTATAAAATTATATGATCATGATAATAAAAAAATATTAAAAATCAATTTAAAAAAAATTATCACAATGTAACATACATCTATGTGAATGAGAAATTATGTAAAAGGGAGCAAATTACAGTTCTGGCTGTTAGAATTCATATCATTATTTGCCAAGGAAGATAAATTATATTATTCCTTATTAATGTTTATACTCCTCCCTCTGCAAACGTGACTCAGCAACAGAAATTAATCAATCTGTCACCAACACTTTATTGATGACTCATTCTGACCCCGCAGTTATAATATACGGTGACCTTGAAAAAAAACTTTGACAAACTTACATTAGTTTCTATCATGATCCCTCCCAGAAAGAAATCACATAGACCTGCTCCATTCTTAAGTTGAAGATGCCTTTAAGTGTAAACTACTGGTGCCTTTTGGCAGATCTGACAACAACTTGTTATTATATGACAACCTGTTACCACCAGAATAGCAAGGAAGTGGGGCCTGGAAGCTGAAAAGTCCAGAGTCCAAGCTGTGCGTCGAGGTGAGTCCGACTATATCTAGCCGGAACTTCTCAACTTCGCGCACTAGCTCAGGCTCCTTCCCCTTCAGAGAGGTGACATTCCACGTCCCAAGAGCCAGCTTCTGTAGCCGAGGATCGGACCACCAAGGTCCCTGCCTTCGGCCACCACCCAACTCACACTGCACCCGACCTCCTTGGCCTCTCCCATAGGTGGTGAGCCCATGGGAAGGGGGACCCACGTTGCCTCTTCGGGCTGTGCCTGGCCGAGCCCCATGGGTGCAGGCCCGGCCACCAGGCGCTCACCATCGAGCCCCACCTCCAGGCCTGGCTCCAGAGTGGGGCCCCGGTGACCCGCGTCCGGGCAAGGGAAAACGCCGTCCAAAATTGTTTTCCATCATAGGAGGTTTGTTTAACCGCTCTTTGTCTCATCCCTCACCTAGGACCAGTTTGCCTTGGGTGGCCCTACCAGGGGCATAAAGCCCCGGACAACAGAGCTCCTAGGATCATTGGGACACACAAACCCCTCCACCACAATAAGGTGGCGGTTAAAGGAGGGGTATATATATTTATATATATATATATATATATATATATATTATATGATGATTCTCCACCTATAGGGGTGTATCGATAAAAGGGAATGAGACAGAGCACAGAAGTTAGGTGGAGAACTTGTTTTTTTTTTTTTTAATGTTAACATGTAGAAAATATTTTCTGAACCAAGAAACAAAGGAACTGATTGATTTTCAGCAAACCAAAGAGCCTGTATGCCCAGTTACTGTTCAGGGAGTGGATGCAGAGGCAGGGCTATCCTATAAGCACTTGGGGGTTCACATCAATGACAGGTTGGACTAGTCTCGTAACACCAAGGTACTATATAAGAAAGGGCAGAGCAGGCTCTTTTTTATTAGGAGACTGCGTACCTCTAATGGGGGTAGTAACATCTTTTACAACTTTGTGATGACCAGTTCACTTCTCTACACTGCGGTGTTCTGGGCTGGTAACATCACTTTAAGAGAGGCCCACTGAATCAATAAGTGAGATGAAAGTGCAGACTCCATTATGGGATGCACAATGGACCCCATGGGAAGTAGTAGCGAAGGACAGAATTAAAACAGTACTGAGTGCCATTTTGAACAATGCTGCACATCCTCTCTCTGACACAATAGCACTGGGGATTTAAGTGTGTCAGGAAATGCTATTGGGGCACCTTTTTTTTTTTTTATCAACAGCAACATGCCTGCATATTGCCTCATTGTGACTATGACTGTCAAGTAAGAGGTTTTCCTTCTTTTTCTTCCTCTTTAGTCATTCTAGTGTGTGTTCAGACCATAGTGTGTGCATATATATTTATCCATGAATTTATTTATTTAAAGAGCTTCTGTAAAAAGCCAAATTTTACCCTGGGGACAAAGTTCTACCTTTCTATTTAAGTTCTATCTATAAATGATTGTGGTACATTCTAAGAAACAAACATTTACCCAACTTAGTTTAGTAATTTCTATATTGATCCCAAAACATACTATAGAACCTGTGAATTAGGCCAGCAGTTCATTTAAAAACCTGCATGTTACAGTAGATTTTGTCTTTATATGAGCGCTATAATTATTATTATAGCTTACTGTAGACATCCATCTATTTCCAAACCTGTCAAATCTAGGTCTGAGGCGAAGGAGTCTATTCTGGCAGCACTGTGTGCAAGGAAGGAATTAGTCCTGGATGAGATGCAAGTCCATTTATCTACTTGGGTATCTAAAAAATATAAAGAATTGGGAGAAGTGATCACAAAAAATTACTCTTGACTTTTGATTTCACAAACTGAAAAAAAAAAACTTAATAAGTAAAATTTGATTTTTAGCAAATAATTTAAAGATAATGAAAGTAATTGAATAGTTCATGTTATTGAAGTTGCAGAAATTAACACCATACAACACTAGAAAAAATAGAGCAGCAAGAAAAATCAACAGCTATACAAAGCTGTTAAATCTTTAAACATCAGCTGTCAAATTCTAATGAAAGCGAATTTTTCAAGACTCTTTAAAACGTACAAATTCTTAATGCTAAAGGAACAGTTAGTCGAACACTGACGTACGTAAACTGGTGAGTCATTTATGTGCCTAACCATTTACCTCATGGGGGTGTATCGCACCATAAACCCAGAACACAACAGCTACACACAAGTCTCTAGTCCCAGAAGCATTTATAATCTCTAGGTTTACACTACATGACGCGAGTGACCCGGTGATGGACTAGTGGGCGAGTTCTTACTTGCACCCAGTGCTGCCCAAGTCTGAGACGCCCAACAATCCTAAATTGATTTAAGTAGGTTTGAGAATCTTCTGTTATGCATTACAGGATTATTAAGCTCTACCACTAAGATTCTTTCCCATGTTCAAGTTAAATAATGCAGACAGTTAGCAGTTCTCATTAAAATCAGTCCTATTTTCAGATAACAGAAAAAGAGAACACTTTAACCTGTGATGTGTTGTCACTCTGAAGCAACGGGCAGGCCTAATTGGCAATCACAGAACAGTATTCACTATCTCTATGGCTGCTTGCCTCTCCTTTTACTCTTGTAAAGGTTGTATACTGCATAAATACAGACTCAACTGGCTCTTACAGACAGGCTTTGCTCATTAAATTCTGACCAACAGTACTTTATAGATGTCCTGCATTAAACAGAAAAGAGTTCTAGTGAACACCTAATCATTAAATAAGCAAAGCTTGCTTCAACAATGGGATGTTGGCAAGGGTGATACCTCCACAGTTACAAAATCCTATTCGTAGTGTTTAAATTGAATATTCTGTTCAATGAAATGTGCTGAAGTTCACCCACAAAATTTAAACTATCAAAATTTAGTGGTTTTCAGATATATTGGGGATAAATTTAACAAGAGGTTGGAATATGGTCCATGAACTAGAAAAGCTGTGGGTATGGTGGAGGTGTACTGAGGTATAGATCCCAAAAGATTGAAAAGCCCCACCATGTCCTACTTTGAACTTTCCATCATTTTCCATTTCGAAATTCTGTGTGCTTTATATGACTGATTCTTAGCTATAGTACATTATACTAAAAACTATACTTCCTTTATTGAATACATTACAGCACAATGCTTGATTATTTAGACTATTTTTAAAGAACTATAACTCCTCCTTTAATATACTGAAGTGGACCTGTGCCAGACTTGAAAAAAGGCAGATGTTTTAGTTATGCATTTTCACCATCTTAAGATGGGTGGCACTGTTTATTGCTGAGCTCTCCCAAGGCTTCAAACCCTTGGTATCAAATCCCATCACAATCACAGCTTGCAATGGGTTTACACATTCTGGTCTTATTCAAGTGGGCTTTCTCTAGTCTTCATCCCAAAGATGTGCAGGTTAAGTTGGGTCCTTTGGGTATCTGTATAAGTGTATCTGCCTATAATGATCATGCTGGTAATACTAATTATGTAAGAAAATATAATGAAACTGTAATAAATCAGGTATTATAAACGGATCTCTTGGATATGCATAAAGGAAATATGGCTTTCCAATAGTACACTTAATAACTAAGAAGCTTGTATAGAATTAATATGCGAGTACAGGTGTTGCTATACTGACTCACAATTCATTTGCTGTGAATCAGGTTTTGAAAGAAAATTATGATCAATTCATATTTCCCTTTTATTAAATCATGGAGAAATCTGTGCTGTTATGCATGACAAAATTATACAGTCCAAGTAATGGGTTGACCTAGTGCATATCAAATAAATTATTCCTCTTTCTCAACTGTGCCTTTTTCCTTTTACATGGAATAGAATTTGACAGATTCTGTACTGCATGAATTCAGTTCTGTATTGATTCATATTGGTCATCACAAATACAAGTTGCTTATCGCATATACAGATCAAGCACCTTTAAACCTAGGTCTTTTATTGTCCGCTTCGAACGATTACGATGTAAGCTGGATGTGATGGCACTTCTCAGACACAAGCAAGAGATTATATTTGAAAATTATCTTATTCGTATTTTCCCTGACTTCTCACCATTAACAGCTGCAAAACGCACAGCCTACTTTAACATTAAAAAGCTGCTACAGAAAACCGATATCAAATACAGCCTCTTGTATCCCGCCAAACTGAAAGTGGAAGTTCAAGACCAATATTATGTATTTCCAAGCAAGGAAGAAGCTGAAAAGGAACTAAAGAAGCTGTTTCTGACACTTTTTTGAAAGTTAATAAGGAGCCGTATTCTGTCAAGACACGGGAAGGACCTATCATTTGCTTTTGGATCCACTTTTAAAGAGACTGGTATTATAATTATACATCCTTTTCTTTACTTGGACATTATATGTTTATGTCTTAATTACAGTTATAGACGTGAGTGTGTGGAAGTGTGGAAGAAATTAAAGTAGGATTGTTTTTTTTTTTTTTTTTTTTTTTACTACCTTAAAGTAGACTGTTTAACATCATACCCTTGGTTTATTGCAATTTCTACTATTTCTACTATTAAATTATACTATCACATTAGGATTTACTATTTTATCCTAGACTACCCTTTAAAATCATTCCCAGGGTTCTTTCTTTTATTATCTTAATATCTTAAAATCGCTGAAGATTATTTTAGGCTTAAAGACTGTTAATGATTATATTTTCGGCAGATAGTATTTAGAACTCAGCTGCAACAGATATCTCTTTGTTTTAACTCTCTATCGCCGCTGCGGGGTGGGGTTTGTTTTGTTTTGGACGTGCTCTGTCTCTTTGTATGTCAGAGGACTGGGACATCGCGAAGTGGGATCAAGCCTCAAGAGGGGAGGCAAAATGGGGGGGGGGGGGTGGGGGGATAAAGGGGGGAGAGAAGGAGAGCAGGCTATATCTAATCTATTCTTCTAATCCTTATAACTATAAATATCAATGCAACAATAGGCTAAAATGCAATAACTCATGGAGAATTTTGAAATTAAGATTAAAACTGCCTCACTACCAGTTAAGACTATAAAATGACATTAAAAACTCAGAATCAATGTCTCCATGATGAGACAGTTAACTTTGTGAGCTGGAATGTTAAAGGCCTGAATCACGAATTAAAGAGAAAGAAAGTATGCTCTCACCTAACAGGCTTAAACATTAAAATAGTATTTTTACAGGAGACCCACTTACTAAGCAAGGATTAGTTCAGACTACAAATAGACTGGACTGGCCAAATGTTCCATTCTAGCTTTATAAAGAAAACTAGAGGGGTGGGAATTCTCATACACAGAACAGTTCCATTTGTAGCATCAGATGTAGTTTCGGACCCTGAAGGGAGATATGTGATGGTCATAGGCAACTTATTTAACAGTAAAATGATTTTAATAAATGTTTATGCACCCAATGTCGATGATAAGGAATTCATGAAAAAATCTATTTGTATCCATTCCCAATGTGAACACTCATAAAATTATAAAGGCTGGGGACTTTGTGTTTTAAATCCATTCTTAGATAGGACTCCTGTGACAGGGGGGTCAACATCTAACACTGCAAAGACAATTACACAATTTTTAAATGACCACAACTTATCCCCAAACTCAAGAACATATTCGTTCTACTCACCAGTGCATTATAGCTACTCAAGAATTGATTATTTTTTTATAGATAATAATTTCCTGCCTATGATTAAATCGTGCAAATATGACACAATTGTTATCTCCGACCATGCCCCTCTAGTCTTGGAGCTAAAATCATTAAGCCCCTCACACTCACCTCACAGATGGCGTCTTAACCCTCTTCTATTGGCAGACGAGAACTGCACAGGATTTATATCCAAACAAATCAGCTTCTTCCTAGAGACAAACACGCCCACAGAGGTTTCTGCAGGAACACTCTGGGAAACTCTAAAGGCCTTCTTAAGAGGACAGATTATTTCATATCTTTCCTACAGAAATAAATTAGAAACCAAGAAAGTGTAAGAGCTAAGAAGCAAAATTACTAGAATAGATGAACAACAAGCCAGGCGCCCAAGTGAAGCTCTTCACAGGAAAAGGCAGGCCCTACATACAGAACTTAACAACTAAAGAAACTAAACAACTTATTTATAAGTCAAGGCATCATTACTATGAACACGGAGAAAAAGCTAATAAGCTTTTAGCTCAACAAATTCACAAACAAGAAGTTCGCAATGCAATACCAGTAATCACCAATACGAACGGAGAAGAAATCATTGACCATAAAAATATAATGCACACATTTAGAGATTATTTTAAATCCTTATATTCTACTGAGTTCAAAGAAGACAACACACAATCTAATGCATTTCTGGATACATTACAGACACCACAAATAGATGCTTTAAGTGCTGAGGAACTGGATAAACCTTTGACGCTAACAGAATTACTAGATGCTATAAAGTCACTTCAAAGCGGGAAGTCAGCAGGCCCTGATGGTTACCCCGTAGAATTTTATAAGAAATTCTCCACTCAGCTAGCTCCCCACTTATTGGCAACATTTACAGAAGCTAGAGACAACCAAATACTACCTCAAACATTTCGTCAAACATTAATCACTGTCTTTCCTAAACAAAACAAGGACTTGTTACAATGTGCATCATACAGACCAATTTCACTCCTGAATAATGATGTTAAGATACTCTCAAAAATTCTAGCTAGAAGGATGGAGAAAGTGCTGCCCTCGGTAATATCACAGGATCAAACAGGATTTATTAAAGGCCGACACCTATCTTCCAATCTCCGACGCTTGTTTAATGTTATATATTCACCAACAAAATCAAACACCCCAGAGATATTACTATCATTAGACACAGAAAAAGCATTTGATCTGATTGAATGGAACTACCTTTTCACTGCACTGGAGAAATTTGGGTTTGGCCCGAATATTTGTGCATGGATCAAACTACTGTATACCAATCCAGAAGCTTCAGTTTGTATTAACAACATTTGTTCAGACTACTTTAAGCTAGAATGTGGTACCAGACAAGGATGTCCCTTGTCACCACTGAATCGCCATTGAACCACTGGCAGTTCACTGTCGAAATTCTTATCAGATAAAGGGGATTATCAGAGAAGGACTGGAACAGAAAATTTCTCTATATGCAGATGATATGGTTTTATATATATCAGACCCAGAAAACACTGTGCCTGCAGTTCTAACAGCACTAACAGCATTTCAAAAGATATCCGGTCTCAGAATTAATCTGAATAAAAGTATACTCTTTCCAGTGAATTCACAAGCATATAATAATATTAGATTGGACACCCTACCTTTTACCATAGCAGATCAGTTTAAATACCTAGGGGTAAATATCACAAGTAAACATAAAGCTCTTTATCAACAAAATTTTGCCGTCTGTATGGAAAAAATTAAGCAAGACTTGCATAGATGGTCAACCCTTCATCTCACTCTAGCCGGAAGAATTAACGTTGTTAAGATGAATATCCTTCCTAAACTTCTTTTTTTATTTCAAAATATTCCAATATATATCAATAAATCATTTTTTAAGCAATTAGATTCAACAATAACCTCATTCATTTGGAACTCAAAACACCCACGTATCCAAAGAGCGACCCTACAAAGACCTCAGGCAGAAGGTGGCATGGCTTTACCTAATTTTCAGTTTTATTACTGGGCAGCAAACATACAAGCCATAAAAACCCGGACACAAAAAAACGAACATACACAGGCTTGGCTCGCAATAGAAGTAAAATCCTGTAGTACTTCTTTATACTTCCTGCTCTGCTCTCCAATAAATGCAAGTTATCGCAAATATACTAATAACCCCATTGTGCTTTACTCACTTAGAATATGAAACCAACTTAGAAAGCATTTTAAGATGGAAAATCTTTTATCCGTGGCACCTCTGCAAGAGAACCACCTCTTTCAACCCTCGCAAACATCCAGTTTTTAATACCTGGAAAAGTTTTGAGATTAAAATGCTCAGAGATCTAAATATAGACAACATATTTGCATCTTTTGAACAATTACATTCCAAATTCAACCTCCCAGCTACACATTTCTTTCACTATCTTCAAATTAGAAATTTTGTTAAACAGAAACTGCCCGATTTTCCTCACCTCGTACCCTCCACCATACTGGAAAAATACTGCTCAATTTCGAGGAATTAAACACCATCTCCGCATTACATAAAATCTTATTAGAGTCCCTACCTTTCAAAGACCCAAGAGGACATTGGGAAGAAGATCTCTTAATTAATATATCAGAAAAGGAGTGGAAGGTAGCAAAGCAGAGAATTCACTCGAGCTCCATATGCGCAAAGCATAGAATTATTCAACTAAAAATTATATATCGAGCTCATCTGTCTCACTTAAACTTTCCAAAATGTTTCCAGGGCAAGATCCAACCTGCGAACGCTGCAACCAAGCTCCTGCCTCACAGGGTCACATGTTTTGGGCCTGCACCAAACTAACATCATTTTGGACCAAAATCTTTAAGTGCCTTTCAGACAGCCTTGGTTTCACAATCCCTCCTAACCCACTAACAGCTGTGTTCAGTGTTCTTCCAGACAGACTTGAAGTGGAGAAGGACAAGCAAACGGTGATTGCATTCACTACACTTTTGGCACGCAGACTTATTTTGTTAAATTTGAAGAATCCTAACTCTCCTCTGATAAGTCAGTGGGAAACCGATGTCTTATATTATTTGAAATTGGAAAAAATCTAATTCTCAGTTAGAGGATCTGTACAGAATTTTTTCAAAACCTGGCAGGATCTAATCAATATTATTTTAGAATAAGAGAAATAACTATTAACACATTTATTTTCCTTCTCCATTTTTTTATTTACCTATATGTATTTCTTCCTTTCTTATGTTTATTGTTGCCTTATTAAAAAGCCCTAAGCAATTCTCCTTTGGCTAAGCTCTCCTTCTCAGGGGTGAGGTTTGATTTGTCTTCAATTTTTTTTTTCTTTTTGTTATAAATTGATCTATTTGTATGGAATGAGTACAATAAAATTAATAAATAAAAAAAAAACAAAAAAAAACAAATACAAGTTGTCTGCTAGAAGGCCTAATTTAGCATCCTTTCTACATGTGACTAATTTTTTGTTACAAGTCTATTTAATCTATTACAATGTGCATCAATTGCCAGAGAGCTCCACTTCTAAAACCATTAACTCGTTGTAAATGAAGAGAAGGCTTCATTCATGCCTTTAAAAAGGACTCTTCCTTCCTCTTTGCCTGTTACAAAATACTATTGTGTGTGTCTGTAACAAAACACATTTAAAATGGATAAAACAATGAGAGCTTATATTTTATCAGCACACATGCTACTTCTCCTTTTGTTATGCTGTCTTCAATTGCGTTTTGAATGCCTAGAATTACATTCCCTGCAGACACATGTCTCTTTTCCTCTGATTATTTCAGGCTACAGCGCAGCAATTGCCTCCTGAGCACTCACTGCCTGGGGACAAGTGTTCAAATAAAGCACGTTAACCTCCTAGCCACTGTGCTCTACTATGCCTAGAAGGCACTTCGAAAAGTCTGTATATTTAGCACTGTCATTTTTCTTATTAGGTTTGGCTTCAGAATAGAAGAAAATGTGTATTTTTTCCTTTCTTCTGCCCAGAAAAATCAAAGTCAATGTTTTTTTTTTATTTCTCCATTCAAAACAAAAACTAAAAACAATTTCCTTATGCATTTATAGAACAAAGTGCTTCATAGCCCAGACTGATTTGTATTTGCTGTCATTCTATATGGGCGCTCTACAATATTAAGAAATAAAAATACTTAATTTGATTAAAAAAAGAGTTATTGTACATATCATATTTTACTGATTATATTTTGATTAGATGAGAAGCCAAGGTCACAGTTTCAGAGCCCAGAACCCAACCCAGCAGTCTTTGGTGCACACGACAAACCAAATTTCAGAAAACAAGTCCACTGTAGGCCACACTCTCTCTCTCTCTCTCACACACACACACACACACACACACAGCCATAGTCACTCTAACTTGGCCAGTTTACCGTCATTAATTAACTAAAATAAATATATTTCGATTGAGGAAAAACAAATTCTGTGCCAAATTACATTTATTTGCTTGGCAGACACCTTTATCCAAAGTGACTTACTAAAGAGATAAACATATTCGAGGAACATTAGGCTAGGGCCTGTTTGTTCAGCAAGTGCAGTAGGACTTGATTGCCAGAAGTGAAAAAGATGAAATAACTAATAAATGCACAAACATGGATTACAATCAATAAAGAAATTAAATTTAGTCTAACAAATTAGCCAACAAAATAAAATATCACAGAGCAATATTTTTTTTTTCTATTAGTTAGACAGATATTGCAGAACAGGGTTTCAGTTGGTTCTTAAATACAATGAGGGAGTCAGCAGTACAGATTAATTCACTACCCACACCTTAATGAAGGAGGTTAATTTTAATCCTGGGTTTTGTCACCATTTTTCTGCAGTATGCATATGCCCATCCAGTGTGTTTGAGATATCTCCAACTGAAAACACACACACACACACACACACTATACCTTTTCATTTCTTAATGACTAAATATTTTGCTCAAAGTCTCCAAGGTGCTACAGGGTTACTTTTCAACTACACTTCTTAGCATCTTGGTCCATGATGAACAACTCTATAAGAAGGTATGGTATTGCAAGCGTATCTTACATCTTATGAGAAGAGATACAGCATCCACTTGTCAATTATCAGGGTAGCATGGGCCAGAGCCTGCAATAGCATCAGGCACAAGACAGGAACCATTTCAAGTCAATGTGCCAGTTCATTACAGGACACACTCATGCAAACACTGACACATGGCTAAATAAACTAGCATAGTTTAGAACATGGAAAGAAAACCAAAGAGAGCTGGGAAAAAAGCACACAGACACAGGGAGAACACACAAACTGATAAGACCAGACCAGTCTGAAAACAACCTGGTGTGTATACTTTCTGGATGAAAACAGTGACAAGTCTACAAGGCATTCCCAGTCATTTTCATTAAGTTTATTCTATAGCTGAAGACACTCCATTAATATTTCAGTTACTTCTACAATTAGTCCTCTTTATCTTGTCACTTGTGTTGTTAATTCCCAGCATACACTAGAACATGGAATATTAATTTGATGTTGACTGCTCTGCTACAGCTGAATGAATGTGGTATTTTATCATTGAATGTTGCTCTTTTTCATGTAACATGGAGCACCTTTGTTAATCCCAATTCTGGGTGGAATCCTGTGACCTAGTGAAGCCCAATGTGATTTTCTAGTAAATATACAGTACGTTAGTTATATCCATCTTTGAATTTAGCAATTGGGGGCACAGACAGGAAAAAACTCATATGCCAACGCTTTCTGACTTATAAATCATAATAAAAATTTTCCTTTTAATACTATAAAACTTAGTGATGAGTGAACTCCACAGTGTTAGTTTTGCCTCGAGTTCGGATAAATCAGGGAAGTGTTTGTTTGTTTGTGCGAATATCGCTGAACTTGGTGAAATGCATTGAAGTCAATAGAAAAGGAATAACTGAACTAGATTTGACAGGATTATAATGGTGTAATTTACATTTACATTATTTAGCAGACGCTCTTATCCAGAGCGACTTACAAGTAATCATTTTTGAAGTGCACCTGAGGGCTGGGGAAACAACTGACAACTACACTGGACTAATTAGAGTGGCCAAAAAGATGACCTGAGCTGTGAGATCAAAAAAGAAAGAACAGTCAGAGAAGCACAATCATATGTTTCGTCAAAGTTAGTGTTGATCAATGAATTTCGCCAAAACATTATTCGCAATGAATTTGCTGCATTTACCCTTTTTCGTCAAATTGTTTATGGATAATTCAGCCAGTTTAAGAGCACTCTTTTTGGCATCCCATATTGCTTTGCGAGGCCAGTGTACACATCCTCTGGAGCTGTAACAGCCAACATTGGATGGGACCACTCCCTGGATATATAATGCTGCATAAGAGTGATCGAATGAGTGAGAAATAAAGAAATTAAAGGACTTATTGCTGTTGGGATTTTGTTTTTCTTAGGTGTTCAGTGCTGTTGTCTGAGTTTTTATGTATTAATTTTTTAAACTTATTGTTAGTTTGTGGCTATTTGTTGTTCTTTGTTCATAGTTATCAGTCCGTCCACATCTTTTGTTGTTAAAAGCGCGGGCATATGTATATATAAAAAAAAAAAAAAAAAAAACCCTAGTATTTGTCCACCAGTTGTTTTGTGTGTTTGCATATTTTATATTTTTCCCCCAAAAACTATTAATAATAATAATAAATTTTATTTATATTGCACTTTATATTCAATTCCCATAAAAGCTGGAGGAAGGAGAGCTGGCCGTAGAGTTAAATCAAGGGTGCAGTACCACCATTCCATCCACATCCTCTCAGTTGCTCGTTGCAATACCTGTCAGTCTTGTGGAGACAGCCAGCAGCAGCAGCAAGCAGCCAATCAGCTGTGGCCAATGCTCCAGATCCTTAACAGGTCCCCCTGAGGAGGAAACCCCCTGCTCTTTGATCACACCTTGGGGTACCTCTGGGAAGAAGTCCAGAAGGAGGCAACAACAGACCTGGAAAGTGACAAGCAGGAGCTTTTGAGGGAGGTGCTAGGCACATTTAGGGAGGAAGACAGTGAGGACTCAGAGCTTCCATCAGCTAGAGCAACACAGTGGGGCAGGGGTAATGCATCACCTGCTGAAAACCAGACCCTGGCAGTAAGGGAAGAGCAGCTACACGTTCCTCATACTGTATAGCTGACTGTTGACCTGGGGTCTGACTATGTGGAAGACTAGGACGGTGAGAGTGACAGTGCCTGGATGTCACCTACCCAGATGCAGAGCAGCAGCTCCAGCAGTGAGGGGACTGCAGGCACTGTCCTGTCTTGATAGACAATGCCACTGATAGGCAGCAGCCAGAAGCAGACACCCAGATCCATGATGTATGTGTTGCTGCCACAAAGGCAGCCACAGTGGTACTGTGCACGTCGCCTGTGCAGGCCTATTTTAGCATATTGATAGAGAATCAGGCCACTATGGCCTGCAACCTCTGTCAGCAGAAGATATGCAAGGGGTAGACCGGTTCCCCCTCATCAACCATATGAAGAACCACCACAGGCTGCTGTGAAGTCAGTATCAGGACAGCACAGAGCAGGGCGGCCTCCAACGGTTCATCTTCAGTATGTGTTGCATCCCCCATTCCCCGGCACCACTTGTACCAGAGTCTTCCAGTGGAAGTCAGTCCTTAGCTGCAGAAGCCCACACCCAGAGGTGGACAGTTTTCAGCTCTTCCTCTTCCTCCCCTAAAAGTCCACTATCACCCAGTTGCTGGCACGCAAGAGGCCCCTCCCACCCAGCCACCCTAAAATACAGCATCTAAATGGGCACTGGACAAAATTATTGGTGCTGCAGCTCCTGCCCTATCGGCTGGTAGACACAGCCCCCTTCCACCAGCTGATGAGTTGTGGCATCCCCACCTGGCAGATCCTCATCAACCATTTTTTTTGCCAGAAAGGCTGTCCCAGCTCTCCACCAGCACATGGCACAGAATGTAGGCCTGTCACTTGACCAAGCTGTGGGCAAAAGGGGTCACTTTACCACCAACACGTGGACAAGTAGGCACAGGCAGGGGAGGGCACAAAGCTAATATGGGGGAGTTTATGGAGCCCAGTCAGTAGGAGCAGGGTATGCATCGCCTCCATTCTGTCCTTACCAGTAAGCTGCTTGAGACGAACCACCACCCTCACCTTCCCGGTACCTCTCCCCATGTCCATCAGAGAGCTGTCAGTAGCAGCAACAGCAGCAGCAGCTGTGGTGGTGGCGGCAATCTGATGAATGAGTGGAGAGAATTCTACTAGCCTCAACAATCCAGTTTGACACAGGGTGACAATAGCAGCAGTCACCACCAGTGGTTGGTCCGCATGGTAAGTGACAACCTGGGGTGCATCAGTGCAAATGATTCTATGCACACTGATGACCCCATGAAGTTCTGGGTGATGTCAATCTTCAAGTTCCATGTTAATATAAGAAAAGGAGGTGCGTGCCACCTGTGCATACATAATTAGCCACTTGGAGGGTAAAAACAAACCTTGAAGGAGCCCGACAAAAACACAGGAGACTATGAATTAATAACAAAAGATGTCTTGTAAATAGTAATATATTATCTTTTTGATAAAAGAAAAAAATGCAAAGCATCAGTGCAGAGCCTTTAGCGCAACTTCAAACAAACAGAATGAACCAGTGGTTTCAATCATGACATGCCACTTTGAATTCTCTGCCTTTAAAAGACCTACATATTTTTTCTGACTTTCGACTACTATTTCAGCATTTGTGCTTTGTTTTGATGAAATCTATGATTGTGCGTCTCTGACTGGGTTCTTTCTTCTTTGATCTCACAGATGCACGGTGGTGCAGTGGTTGGCACTGCTGCCGCACAGCTCAGGTCAGGTCACTTTTTTGGCCACAGTAATCGGTCCAGTATAGTTGTCAGATGTTTCTCTGACAACTGACAGCTGCACCATTATAATCCAGTCAAATCTAGTTCAGTTATCCTTCCCTATTGACTATAATGCAGTTTGCCAAGTTTGGTGAATATCATGAACATTTCCATGATTTCGGGGAACTCGCAGCGAAATGAACTAGACAATGTTCGCACGTCACTAGTCAAAACAAGGTGGAAATGCCAAAATCATACTCAAAAGAAAAAAAAAATACATTGGTCTTTTAAAGGCAGAAAATTCAAAGTGACGTGTCATGATTGAAACTGCTGGCTCGTTCTGTTTTTTGTAGTTGAATTGAAGGCTCTTCAAACTGTCGTGCTGATGTTTTGCTCTTTTTCTTCTATCAAAAAGGTGTCATGCAAATAGTAATAAATTTTCGTTATTATTATTTCATAGAGTCCTGTGCTACAAGCACAGATAACTCATCCCACAGAGTCTGTAATGCAAATGATCAGCATTATACACCCGGGGGACAGGCCTCATCAATGTTGGTGTTACAGCTCTGGGGGATGTCTTGCTGGCCTCACAAAGCATTATGGGGTACTTTTAATAAAAAAAAAAAAAAAAAAAAAAAAAAAAAAAATCGATCGAATTATCAATAAATAATTTGACGAACGGGGCGAACTCAAAACGTAGCAAATTCGCTGCGAATAACACTTTGGCAAAATTCGCTGATCAACACTAATAAAACACAGATATCACTGGAATGCAGAAACATGCATCACCATATGAACTTGGTGAAGATGGCTGTTTTTGTGTTCCCAAGCCTCAAAGAAAATGTCTGGCTAAATCAGGTAAGATTTAGGCACCTGGCTATTTGGGGGGGGGGGGGGGGTTTACTGCATATACCACAGTGACTTTGAACATGTACCTTTTCTCCTGTGAATTGCACTAGCTGTAGCGTATGTCTGGTTGTAACTGCCTTAAAAACTGCTGTTTAGTTTTTTCCAGATCACTCTGAGTAATGGGATGATTGTCACTGCCGTAAACACTCAGTTCCAATAATCAAGCTGTCCTTTGTGGAAGATATTGTATGCATTCTAGGTCTGCTTATTTGATTGAAATAGAGTAACTAATTATATGCCACAGAGACATTTAAAGTAAGTTATTAACCAGTATTTAATGCACATTCCCGATATATCAAGCTTACACCAACGAGTATGTAAATCAAACATACTGAGAAGGAGAAAATCTTGTTTCAGAAAATGGATGGATGTCAGTGTTTTTAATTTTAACAGTAAATAATGAGAGGAATGTCAAAACACATTTGACCTTTGTCTGAAATTACAGGTGCTGGTCATAAAATTAGAATATCATGACAAAGTTGATTTATTTCAGTAATTCCATTCAAAAAGTGAAACTTGTATATTAGATTCATTCATTACACACAGACTGATGTATTTCAAATGTTTATTCCTGTTAATGTTGATGATTATAACTGACAACTAATGAAAGTCAAAAATTCAGTATCTCGGAAAATTAGAATATTGTGAAAAGGTTCAATATTGAAGACACCTGGTGCCACACTCTAATCAGCTAATTAACTCAAAACACCTGCAAAAGCCTTTAAATGGTCTCTCAGTCTAGTTCTGTAGGCTACACAATCATGGGAAGACTGCTGACTTGACAGTTGTCCCAAAGGCGACCATTGGCACAGAATCCACGTTGCTTGAGGTCCAGTGTAAAGTTTCCACAGTCAGTGACGGTTTGGGGTGCCATGTCATCTGCTGGTGTTGGTCCATTGTGTTTTCTGAGGTCCAAGGTCAACGCAGCCGTCTACCAGGAAGTTTTAGAGCACTTCATGCTTCCTGCTGCTGACGAACTTTATGGAGATGCAGATTTAATTTTCCAACAGGACCTGGCACCTGCACACAGTGCCAAAGCTACCAGTATCTGGTTTAAGGACCATGGTATCCCTGTTCTTGATTGGCCAGCAAACTCGCCTGACCTTAACCCCATAGAAAATCTATGGGGTATTGTGAAGAGGAAGATGCAATATGCCAGACCCACCAATTCAGAAGAGCTGAAGGCCACTATCAGAGCAACATGGGCTCTCATAACACCTGAGCAGTGCCACAGACTGATCAACTCCATGCCACGCCGCATTGCTGCAGTAATCCAGGCCAAAGGAGCCCCAACTAAATACAGAGTGCTGTACATGCTCATACTTTTCATGTTCATACCTTTCAGTTGGCCAACATTTCTTTTTTTTTTTTTATATTTTTATTTTATTAATTTTCATTGTAATCATTCCATACAAACAGACCAATTTATAACCCAACAAATTTGAAGACTAATCAAACCCCACCCCTGAGAAGGAGAGCTTAGCTAAAGGAAAATTGCTTTAAGCTTTTTAATAAGGCAACATTAACCAAAAGAAAGGGAGAAGTAAATATCTATGTAAATAAGAGATGGAGAAGGGAGTTAAATGCGGTAATAGTTATTTCTCTTATTCTAAAATAATATTGATTAAACCCTGCCATGTTTTGAAAAAATTTTGTACAGATCCTCTAACTGAAAATTAGATTTTTTCCAATTTCAAATTATATAAAACATTGGTTTCCCACTGACTTATAAGAGGAGAATTAGGATTCTTCCAATTTAACAAAATAAGTCTGCGTGCCAAAAGTGTAGTGAATGCAATCACCGTTTGCTTGTCCTTCTCCAATTCAAGTCCATCTGGAAGAACACCGAACACAGCTGTTAATGGGTTAGGAGGGATTGTGATACCAAGGCTGTCTGAGAGGCACTTAAAAATTTTTGTCCAAAATGATGTTAGTTTGGTGCAGGCCCAAAACATGTGACCCAGTGAGGAAGGAGCTTGGTTGCAGCGTTCGCAGGTTGGATCCTGCCCTGGAAACATTTTGGACAGTTTTAAGCGAGACAGATGGGCTCGATATACAATTTTTAGTTGAATAATTCTATGCTTTGCGCATATAGAACTCGAGTGAATTCTCTGCTTTGCTACCTTCCACTCCTTTTCTGATATATTGATTAAGAGATCTTCTTCCCAATGTCCTCTTGGATCTTTGAAAGGTAGGGACTCTAATAAGATTTTATATATTGCGGAAATAGTGTTTGTTTCCTCGAAATTGAGCAGTATTTTTTCCAGCATTGTGGAGGGTGCAAGGTGGGGGAAATCGAGCAGTTTTTGTTTAACAAAATTTCTAATTTGAAGATAGTAAAAGAAATGTGTAGCTGGGAGGTTGAATTTTGAGCGTAATTGTTCAAAAGATGTAAATATGTTGTCTATATAAAGATCTCTGAGCATTTTAATCCCAAAACTTTTACAGGTATTAAAAACTGGATATACTTGCGAAGGTTGAAAGAGGTGGTTCTCTTGCAGAGGTGCCACTGATAAAAGATTTCCCATCTTAAAATGCTTTCTAATTTGGTTCCATATTCTGAGTGAGTAAAGCACAATTGGGTTATTAGTATATTTGCGATAACTTTCATTTATTGGAGAGCAGAGCAGGGAATATAAACAAGTACTACAGGATTTTACTTGTATTGCGGACCAAGTCTGTGTATGATCATTTATTTGTGTCCAGGTTTTTATGGCTTGTATGTTTGCTGCCCAGTAATAAAACTGAAAATTAGGTAAAGCCATGCCACCTTCTGCCTGAGGTCTTTGTAGGGTCGCTCTTTGGATACGTGGGTGTTTTGAGTTCCAAATGAATGAGGTTATTATTGAATCTAACTGTTTAAAAAACGATTTATTGATATATATTGGAATGTTTTGAAATAAAAAGAGAAGTTTAGGAAGGATATTCATCTTAACAATGTTAATTCTTCCGGCTAGAGTGAGATGAAGGGTTGACCATCTATGCAAGTCTTGCTTAATTTTTTCCATACAGACGCCAAAATTTTGTTGATAAAGAGCTTTATGTTTACTTGTGATATTTACCCCTAGGTATTTAAACTGATCTGCTATGGTAAAAGGTAGGGTGTCTAATCTAATATTATATGCTTGTGAATTCACTGGAAAGAGTATACTTTTATTCAGATTAATTCTAAGACCAGATATCTTTTGAAATTCTGTTAGTGCTGTTAAAACAGCGGGGACAGTGTTTTCTGGGTCTGATATATATATAAGACCATATCATCTGCATATAGAGAAATTTTCTGTTCCAGTCCTTCTCTGACAATCCTTTATCTGATAAGAATTTCGGCAGTGAACCGCCAGTGGTTCAATAGCGATTGCAAACAACAGTGGCAGTTGGCCAACATTTCTAAAATCCTTTTTTTGAATTGGTCTTAATTGATATTCTAATTTTCCGAGATACTGAATTAGGTACTTTCATTAGTTGTCAGTTATAATCATCAACATTAAAAGAAATAAACATTTGAAATACATCAGTCTGTGTGTAATGAATGAATCTAACGTACAAGTTTCATTTTTTGAATGGAATTACTGAAATAAATCAACTTTGTCATGATATTCTAATTTTATGACCAGCGCCTGTATAGTCCGACTCCACCATTTAATTTGATATATGATACTTAAAATTAAATAAAAAAATAAATAAATAAAAAAGACATTACTTCTATGTGGCATTTACATTCCTAGATCATGAAAATGTTTTCTGAAAATATTTTGACAAATAGGAACTTGAAATTGCATTCTCCCCAGGGCCATTAAATAATACAGTACATGATTGTGCTTTCTGGTTCCAAGCAGGGGACTAAGGGCTGTTACCTTTTTTTATTAGAATTTTGCAACTAACATTTATTCTACAATATAAACTTTTGACTTGTTCAGCAATATGAGATTTCACAAAATGAACTAAGGTGTAAAATATTACAGTATATAGCAAATACAGCTAAATATTAGGGTGTTATAGTGATGAAGTGCTCACTACTTTTGACTCCCGGCTCCAGCTACTTAAGTTTGATTCTCAGCACTTTCTCTGGAGTCTTTGGAATTTTTGTCACATCCAAATAACCTGTACGCTTGGTTCACTGCATACTTTAAATTGTTTCAAAATTAACATATATGGGCGTTTGCTCGAATGCTCATGCCATTCATGATTAGTTCTTGCCTTGTGACCGATTCTAAAGATTTGCTTGTCAATGGATTTGTTTCCATCACTAAACTGAACTAGTGTGAGTGAATGCAGATCTCGGCACAATTGTGCCCTGTGTTATACTGGAATCCGATTCATATGCTGCAAGGACAGGCTCCAGCATCATGTGACTCCATATAGGAACAAAGTAAAAAATTTGGATAAATGGTTAATGTTATAAAACTGCTCTTAAAAAGTTATTTCATGTGACATTTCCAAGGACAGACGTCACTGTAAGAAAATAATACAGGCAGCCTCTTACAATTTGCCGTAATGAATATTTACTTGTTTACCCCAGCCATTAAAGCATGATGACAAGGGATAATCTGGGTGCTATTTATAACAATACACTAAAATGCCAGTAGCTGTCAGCCTAACACAGAAAGCTATTAAGTGTTAGAGTATGGTCTAGAATTGAGATGCTGGAAGAGCTGCAAGCAGGTTTGCATGTGGGAATGTAAAGAAGATTAAACAAAATGAAACATAAAAAAAGAGAGTCTAAACAGCAAAACGTGAAAAACTGAAAATCTTTGGTTCTCCATCTTAATGAAAGACCTTTATATTTTCAGCATACTTCATCATAATTTTTATCTGACCCACAAAACACATTGTGCACTATGTTCCTTTGAGCAATATTAATAGCAACACTATTAGGAGGTGAATAACTAGAACAGCAGACCCAAGTACGTTTGTAGAGGGTACACTTAAACATTTTATTGTCCAGCTAAGGGCAAACAGAACACCAGGCGGGCAGCTCTGACTCGAGTACATTAATTAAGGCTTTCACTCATCACTGTGTCATGTCTCTCCTGCACGCAGGTCTGAAGGCTCTTACATATTCAGTGACTTACTGAGGCACTGCAGGAAAATTTAGGAAGCAGAAACAAAGGCACAATTTTGAGTTATTCTATTGAATTTCAGACTTCAATAAAATTACTGGTTAAGAAGGACTGCTTAACAAAGTCTGCAAAGTGAATTACAGATTACATCAACAGTGATAACTTATTGGTGCTTAATTTCAATTATGAATGGAAACGGTTTGAAGTCACTGAAAGTAAAAGTACAGGAAAGCTATCCATTTACATTTACTGCTCAGTGTCACTAGCAGTTGCAGACTATTCAGAGTGAAAGAAGATATAAGACAGCACTTGAGGCCATGCCAGTCCACTGCATTGGGATCACAAACATATCACCATGCTAAATCAATTTTCTGTAAAGTAGATAATCACTTAACTGCTTGTCTTTGCACTGTGGAAAGAAATGTCCTTAGACAACCACATGAACATGGCAAACTTCTGCAATAAAAACAGAAGACCGGAAATAAAGCTGCATCAAAATTGAAGCAAGGCAAAAATGCCTTAATGATTTTTAGATTTATAGTACAACCCCAATTCCAATGAAGTTGGGACGTTGTGTAAAATGTAAATAAAAACAGAATACAATGATTTGCAAATCCTTTTCAACCTATATTCAATTGAATACACTACGAACACAAGATATTGAATGTTCAAACTGATAAACTTTATTGTTGTTTTGCAAATCTTCACTCATTTTGAATTTGATGCTTGCAACACGTTCCAGAAAAGCTGGGACAGGGGCAGCAAAAGACTGGGAAAGTTGAGAAATGTTCAAAAAACACCTGTTTTGAACATTCCACAGGTGAACAGGTTAATTGGAAACAGGTGTTTGTCATGATTGGGTATAAAAGGAGCATCCCCAAAAGCCTCAGTCGTTCACAAGCAAGGATGGGGAAAGGTTCACCACTTTGTGAACAACTGCGTGAGCAAATAGTCCAGTAGTTTAAGAACAACGTTTCTCAACGTACAATTGCAAGGAATCTAGGGATTTCATCATCTACTGTCCATAATATCATCAAAAGATTCGGAGAATCTGGAGAAATCTCTGCACGTAAACGGCAAGGCCGAACACCAACACTCGATGCCCGTGACCTTCGATCCCTCAGGCAGCACCGCATTAAAAACCGACATCATTCTGTAAAGGATTTTACCACGTGGGCTCAAGAATACTTCAGAAAAACATTGTCAGTTGACAGTTCGTCGCTACATCTACAAATGCAAGTTAAAACTCTACCATGCAAAGTGAAAGCCATATAACACCACCCAGAAACGCCGCCGGCTTCTCTGGGCCCGAGCTCATCTGAGATGGACTGACGCAAAGTGGAAAAGTGTGCTTTGGTCTTATGAGTCCACATTTCAAATTGTTTTTGGAAATCATGGACGTCGTGTCCTCCAGGCCAAAGAGGAAATGGACCATCCGGACTGTTATCAGTGCAAAGTTCAGAAGACAGCATCTGTGATGGTATGGGGGTGTGTTAGTGCCCATGGCATGGGTAACTTGCACATCTGTGAAGGCACCATTAATGCTAAAAGGTACATACAGGTTTTGGAGCAACATATGCTGCCATCCAAGCGATGTCTTTTTCAGGGACGTCCCTGCTTATTTCAGCAGGACAATGCGAAGCCTCATTCTGCATGTGTTACAACAGCGTGGCTTTGTAGTAAAAGAGTGTGGGTACTAGACTGGCCTGCCTGCAGTCCAGACCTGTCTCCCATTGAAAATGTGTGGCGCATTATGAAGCGCAAAATACGACAACGGAGACCCCAGACTTTTTAGCAACTGAAGTTGTACATCAAGCAAGAATGGGAAAGAATTCCACCTACACAACTTCAACAACTAGTGTCCTCAGTTCCCAAACGCTTATTGAGTGTTGTTAAAAGGAAAGGTGATATAACACAGTGGTAAACTATACATCGGACTTCCAATATAACTCTGAGTCCTGCCACGTGCAAAAGTTTGCTGACGACACTGCTATCGTGGGCTGCATCAGGAGTGGGCAGGAGGAGGAGTATAGAAACCTCATCAAGGACTTTGTTAAATGGTGCGACTTAAACCACCTACAACTGAATACCAGCAAAACCAAGAAACTGGTGGTGGATTTTAGGAGACCCAGGCCCCTCATGGACCCCGTGATCATCAGAGGTGACTGTGTGCAGAGGGTACAGACCTATAAATACCTGGGAGTGCAGCTGGACGATAAATTGGACTGGACTGCCAATACTGATTCTCTGTGCAAGAAAGGACAGAGCCGCCTGTACTTCCTTAGAAGACTGGCATCCTTCAACATCTGTAGTAAGATGCTGCAGATGTTCTATCAGATGGTTGTGGCGAGTGCCCTCTTCTACGCAGTGGTGTGCTGGGGAGGCAGCATTAAGAAGAAGAATGCCTCACGCCTGGACAAACTGGTGAGGAAGGCAGGCTCTATTGTTGGCATAGAGCTGGACAGTTTGACATCCGTAGCAGAGCAACGGGCACTCAGCAGGCTCCTATCAATTATGGAGAGTCCACTACATCCATTAAACAGTGTCATCTCCAGACAGAGGAGCAGCTTCAGCGACAGACTGCTGTCACTGTCCTGCTCCACTGACAGACTGAGAAGATCATTCCTCCCCCAAACTATGCGACTCTTCAATTCCACCAGGGGGGGTAAACGTTGAACATTATTCAAGTTATTGTCTGTTTTTTTACCTGCATTTTTATTACTCTTTAATTTATATTTTTTAGCTGCTGGAGTATGTGAATTTCCCCTTGGGATTAATAAAGTATCTATCTATCTATCTAAACATGCCCCTGTTCCAGCTTTTTTGGAATGTGTTGCAGGCATCAAATTCAAAATGAGTGAAGATTTGCAAAACAACAATAAGGTTTATCAGTTTGAACATTCGATATCTTGTCTTTGTAATGTATTCAATTGCATATAGGTTGAAAAGGATTTGCAAATGATTGTATTTTGTTTTTATTGACGTTTTACACAAAGTCCCAAATTCATTGGAATTGGGGTTGTAGATCCACCTGATGAATAAAGCACAAGAAGTCTCTTGGTGCTAATGAAAACAAAAATGACTTGCAGCATACACACACTTAATAGTGATGCATCAATATTTAAATTGGCCAAAGTCAAAAGCAAATTAAAATAAAAAAAATAATTAAAAAAAACAAATGGGGTGAAAACTAAATGCCAAATACCTTCATTTCATTTATATCTCACCCATTTGTTTTTGTGCCATTATATAAGGCCTCTGATTTATGCATTTCAAGTAAACTGAATTAGAAAACAAAAATTTGATTAAAAAATCCTTTTGTTGTTTAAGTCAGTCATATCTAAGAGGCCATATTTAAAAAAAAAAAACTGAAAATAAATTTATAAATAAAACAAAACAGTTTTTTAAATATTAAAGGATTACTTATAGCATACCCCTTTATGCTAACAGGAAGACAGCTTGAGGTTAGGTGAAGAAATAATAGCTTGGTCAACTTACTTTGGCTAGAATGACTGTGCTTTCAGTTTGCTGGCTTGTAAATTTGAAGATTTTGCATCAAGCCATTCATAATTTATTTGTTTCCAATATTTTGTAACTTTTAAACTCTGTAACCACATGGGAGTTGCAGAGATCCCCAAACCACAGATCCAGCGATATGCCACATTAATAGAATAAAACAAGGGATGTTTATTCCATAATGCCCCTTTACAGACCTCCTTCCTACAATGTGCCACAATTATATAAAAAATCAATACAATAAACTTCCAATTCTTCTTCCTTTTCCACTCCTGTTGAGCGTTGCAGCGGGCTCTTTTTTATGCCAGATCCAGGAATGCTTCCAGTGCCAAGCCAGGTTTTCCTTGGAGAATTTCCAGGCCATAAGGAAAGTAGGGAGGCCCTGCCTGACAGCATCCCCTCTTGATCCCCAGGGACCCTGGCATGGCTGCACATCTGGACTCCATCTCTCAAGCATCCCTGAGGGTGTCCCAACTGGGTTCCCAAATGAGTACCACTGCCACCTGGCATATGGGGGATGGTACCACTTGCCACATTGCTTCTGCTGGTCCCTCCATTAACTTATACTGGCCGGGAACAAAATTTGTTTCATTGGCCAGTCAGTCTGTCATCGTACTGGCCTCCAATCCGGGTAATGGCTTTTTGCCCCCGTCTAATCCAGGATGCCAGTTTTCCTTCTACAACACACATATAATATCCACTGAGTCCAAACATTATTTAATTCACAATATCAATGTATGTAAATCATAGTTAGCATAGTTTATTCCTTAGTTGGCAAGTCATTCAGATCCACATTGTTTACTGAGCTCAGCTTCTTTAAATGCTTTTGCTTTACATCTTGATTTAATTTGTCCCAATATGATGCCCTATACTTCTCCCTTCCTCTGTCCATTTGGTCTTGCTGTTGAAAAAGTGTTGCAGTTATTTGTAGGATATCACTACTACTGGTATTCCTCATTATAAACAAACCAGTACAATCCTCAAAGGTTAGCAGCCACACCCCAGAATGCAATGTGGTGTGATATCCCTCATTTGTACAAAACAGGTATCACTGTTTGAAAGCATTGTCCATAAACAAGGCAGGAAAGCAAAAGAAACCACGTCACATATTCCACAAAAAAATTCTGCATTTTTACTAATTAAGCCAAATAATGATCATGCCATTTAGGCCAAATATTTTTAGTGGTCTAAAATTTTAAGCATTCATATAAATCACTTTAACCCACCTTTCAAGCCTGCTACCACCTCATTTTCTAAGTATGTGTCCCCATCTGTCATAATGTGATGGCTTCTCATGTACTGCTCACATTTTCATCTCAGATATGCTTGACCTCCCATTTGCAACATCCCATTAAGCTCTGCCACTTAACTTAATAAACATAGCCTGCCAGGACTTTAATGAAAAAACCACGGTAGTCACAAAAGAAAAAAAAATAAAATTTACTTTTGGAAAAATCACTTCTAATGAATGAGATGTGAAAGCAAACTAAATAAACACGCCTCATTTATTTGCATTCAAAAGAATATAATGCAGCATAGAAATATCTGGAACATGTGTCTTGTAGTAGAAGTCTACTACTGTAATGTACTTTGTGACAACAATAGGGCATGCCAGCCACCCAGCCTGACACAGACAGACACCAGAGGCACACGGATAAAAACACACATTTTTTTTTTTTCTTTACCTCGTGGGAAACACCTTCCTCGTTTCCCACAGGCACAACACAGTCCAAAGCACAAAACACTTCACAATACTTTCCTTCTCTTTCCTTTCTCCTCCACTCCTCCTCGGCAAGCTTCGTCCACATTCCACCCGACTCTAGCTCACCAAGTACTGTCTGCTGGCTCCTTTTATATATTACCCAGAAATACTCCAGGTGCTTGATGACCTACTTTTGGCAGCACTTCCGGGTGTGGTGAAACAATTGCACATACGGGCTCAGGAGCAGCTGCAGCACCCCCAGATCTAAGCAGGGCTGTAGATAACTCCATCTCCCATGAAACCCTGCGGGAGTCCGAGGCACCACTGTTCAAATTATGCTTGCTCCCCAAGTCCTTTCGACGAAGATGTGTCCTGGCCGGGCAAGAATCCCAGCCATCTATGACAACTTATACATAATTAAATGAAACAACTATTGTAACTGCTTCACTTAAATTCATATTGCACTTTACTGAATCTAAAAGAACAGTCTAGAAGTTCCTACACTTTCATAAAGAGCATCTTCATATTTGGACACTCATTCATTCCTAAATGCTGCTTTCACTTTATAAAGAAGGGAAAAGAAGAAAAACAGATTGCTTGACTAATTGTGCTTTAAAATAATAAATGTCACTGTTCAGGTTGTTTGAAACTGATCTTCAAGCTCTCCCACAATGGCCTTCATGTTAAAAGTTAAAGACTACTAAGTCCAGACAATGAGTGCCTGACCACATGGGAGTCTTTTATTATTTGTTTCATAACTATGGATCATTTCTCACTTATAAACCAATTGCATTTTGCATTTGAACAGCATAAAAAAAAAAGACCAGTTATGATCTATGGCCTATCAATCAGGTTTTAGCTCAAGTTTTGACTGGGTCTTCCAATTTCTTCTCATACACATCAAACACACATTTATATTCACTCTTTCTAAATATGGACTTAAGGGTCAGTCTGATGATATCCTGCGCATCTCCAAAGTCTTAATAAGGCAAAAATATGCTATTTTGTGTAAGTCAGGTTTTTTTTTTTAAACTTACACTCGTCACAACTAAATGCTGAAGTCTCCCAATTTTTTAAATAAGCTCATAGCGTTCATCTTCATGCAAACTTGATCATGTTGATGAGGAACCTTCTGTATAACATCCTATGAAGAGAAATGTGAGATCCTGCACTGTAAACCTTATTTGATGTTATAAATAATGACATTCAGGAACACAGCAGAAAAAATAGTTAAGAATGGATGATTTAATTTAGGTTAATAAGGTTTAAATACTTTCATAATGAATTTTATGGGGAAAGCCTGTGTAACAATTCAAATTTATAATATATCAGTTGGGGTTTGTCTGCAATCAAGATTGTATTTTTTATTAAATAAGGCATTGTAACAAATATTGCTTTGGCCCTCAGCATCCTCTGTGGGTTGTCCTCCACGTAGGGTCTCACAATATGTTATCAAGCACTCCCACCGGTTTAACACATAAATGACCAAACTAATAATAATACATTTTATTTATATAGTGCCTTTCCCAGCCATTCAGCTTTGCTGTTATTTGTGTATGATGTGTGACAACTCCACCTCTGACCATCAGTATGGACTGTCCATAACTGAAGACCAAGCGAGGAGACAACTGAGAAAGCTACACACGAAAGAAGCTGCCGGACTAGGTGGAATTATTTCTCGAGTTCTTAAGGCCTCTGCTGACCAACTTTAAAATCCTGTGTCACCTCTTCAGTCAGTCCCAAAAGCTCCAGAAAGTGTTGCCGCTATGGAAATCATCCTGCATCTTTCCTGTTTCAAACAAGGCAGGCATCCCTTCATCTAATGACTACAGACCAGTGGCACTTGGTTCTCATATCATGAAGACATTTGGGAGACTTGAACTGGATTTAGAGTCCTCTTGTGATAGACAACATGGACAGTTTGCCTGTAGGACAAAGACTGGAGTGAAGGATGCAATAAGCTATCTTATCCACAAAGCTTATTCTCCCCTGGACGAAGCTGGCAGCACTGTGAGGATTATGATTTTTGATTTCTCCAGTGCCTTAAATCCCATCCAGTCATCACTGTTAAGAAGTAAACTCAGATATGCAGGTGGATGAGCCTATGGTGCCTGGATAATAGACTGTTGCACAGACTGCAAGGCTCAAGAACTGGGTTTCTGATACAGATGTGAGCAACACTGGAGCACCACAGTCCCATTTCCTTTTCAATTAACACTATACAACTCCGATTATAAATAGAACACTAGGTCATGTCACTTGCAGAAATTCTCAGATGATTCTGCACTTATTGAATGCTATCAATAAAGGGGATGAGAATGCAGGAATCAGGTGGAGAACTTTGTTTCTTGATGCTGAAAGTATTCTCTGCAACTTAATATCAGCAAATTCAAGTAACCGGTCATTGACTTTCACTGCGCCAAAGAACCTGTATGTCCGGTCACTATTCAGGGAGTAGATGTAGAGGTGGTGCACTCCTATAAGTACTTGGGTTATCATTTGAATGACAGGTTGGACTGGTCTCAAAACACAGAGGAACTATATAAGAAAGGGAAAACCAGGCTCTTATTCTTAGGAGACTGCTTTCCTTTAATGTGGGTATTTGGTACACTGTATTAATCCCCGAAGGGAAATTGTCTTTTCACTTGACCTTTGGGTGGGTCAGTGACATCCTTCACATATTCTAAATATTCTGTCTGTGATGATATGTGTGATTTTCTCCGCTGTAGTGTACTAGGCAGGTAACATTTCAAGAAACTTGAAAACAATTTTTAAAGAGCTGTTCCACCACTCATTAAGACTTAATATAAAACTTTAAAAAATAGTCTTTAAAAAGTATTTCCATTCATTGTGAATTCAGTATCTCTGCAGAACATGCTTAAAATCAGTTCTGCTTATGATAGCTAAGAGAAATTAGCTGTGCAGGCTAAACAATTCAGAAGTACAAGTACATAAACCTTAATCGTTTTGATTAGTAGGCATAAATCCTACATGCACATTAAAAACACACTGTACATACTGTAAGACTGTAGTGTTATCTGTTTGCAGTTCACATCCAAATTAACTCTGTGTTTTTATTCAAGTCATAAATATAAATCTGCACGTCAGTCTCAGCTAGATAAAAACAGTCATGAGACTTTGCTGACATTCTGTCACTATTTACAGCAATTTCCCTGAATATTAATTATTTTCAATCATTATTTAAGTGAATAATTATCCACATTCATTGTGTACTTGTGAAACTGTATTAAAGATTATATAAATAATAATAAAGTATCTCAATTTTCAAATTATAAACTATATTAAATTTTCCTTTTGTTTTCTAAATAATAAGGTTAATAGTGAGGTAACATCTTTTCATTAATAAAATAGTGTTAATGTAATGTAACAAAGGAATTTAAGCACTATGAAGACTGCAAGACAAAAAAGTACAGATATAGCACAGGGGTGTGACAATTGTCTCTAAAGACGTGGGGTTATTGTTTGTCTTATCTGACTATTTTGACTAGCTAAACATATGGGAGAAAAATGAATGACAATTAATACACGTGTCCTCAAAGTCATGATAGAGATTCCAGTATACAGATAGGTAGGAATGGTCTGTATCTACTACTATTTTGAACAATTTAACTAATGGTAAACACTGTACATATAATGTACACTCTTAATTAAGAATTTGCTAAACTTGAATGACAAACTTGTGTTGCCAGGATAAACTGTTGTCTCAATGAAACCACCCTGTACTTTTGGGGCTGTTGCCTACCCACCCGCAGTTATGCTGACGCACAAGAAGGCATTGCAGTAAGTTCAAAACCATCCATCCATTTTCCAACCCGCTGAATCCGAACACAGGGTCACGGGGGTCTGCTGGAGCCAATCCCAGCCAACACAGGGCACAAGGCAGGAACCAATCTCGGGCAGGGTGCCAACTCACCGCAGGACACACACAAACACACCCACACACCAAGCACACACTAGGGCCAATTTAGAATCGCCAATCCACCTAACCAGCATGTCTTTGGACTGTGGGAGGAAACCCACGCAGACACGGGGAGAACATGCAAACTCCACACAGGGAGGACCTGGGAAGAGAACCCAGGTCCCCAGGTCTCCCAACTGCAAGGCAGCACCGTGCCGCCCAAGTTCAAAACCAGCAATAATTAATTTATATTGTGCCATAACACTATTTTATAACAAAAATGATTAAATACTTGGAATTCTCATAATTGAAAATGTGGAAAATAGTAAAAAAGAAAAAAAGAAAAAAGAAAAATTTCTGAAGACAAACATTTTTATAAAGTCTGGAATTCATAGTTAGTTACTCCTATGAGAGACAGTAACCATAGGTATTAAATTACTCAAGAAATTAAATTGAGGGAGTCAAATGGGACAGGCAGGAGCATGGTCTGTGAAATGGGGAACGGTCTAACAAAAAGCAAAATTAGAAAATAAACTGGGCACTGAAACAAAACATGAAACCTGAGCCATAGTCAAAAGATTCGTTTCAAAAAGACCCTCAAACTAAAGTTTTATTTTCCCCTGTTACTGAAGGCACTTCTGCCTAACACAGCCTTATAAAATGGCTAATGCTGCCATCATCATCATCTAATCATCTAATAAAAGGCAAAGCCCTCACTCACTGACTCACTCATCACTACTTCTCCAACTTCCTGTGTAGGTAAAAGGCTGAAATTTGGCACGTTCATTCCTTACAGCTTACTTACAAAAGTTAAGCAGGTTTCATTTCGAAATTCTATGCGTAACGGTCATAACTGAATCCTACTTGTGTACATATATACGTCCATAGCCTGCAGCTTGGTCGCCATGTGAGGCGGGGTTGCGTCCTGTGTCCCCCGGCCTCCCAAGTAGTTGGCTGCCTGCCTATATTGCATCCCCCATTCCCACGCCTCCCATGTAGTTGGCTGCCTGCCTATTTTACACGTTTGGAGAACCGCCAATGCCTCTTAAACATCTTAGATTCACAGGTGTCGATTTGAGTAGTGGACACTTTGATGTTTATGAATGTTTCAACTCTCAAAAGCTGGATGCGAAGTTATCAATGAAACCGGTTGTATGCTTACAATGCTTGACAGATGCCGAATGTCACTTCAACACAACAAGTCCTGCAAATACTAACGTAATTGAAACAAACCATGAAACTCAAACCGATTATGACAGCAGCAATCCAAGCTGTGAGAAAACAGTAAAAAGGAGGCGTGTCAGACGTCGTGGTACATTTTCTGATGACGCTAGATGGAAACAACTTCGTGATGCTGCCGCCAAATACTCGCAGAAAAATCCACAAGTTAATAAACACGCTATCGCTAAATACTCGCAGGCAAATCCACAAGTTAATAGAGACGCTGCCGCTAAATACTCGCAGGCAAATCCACAAGTTAATAGAGACGCTGCCGCTAAATATTCGCACGCAAATCCACAAGTTAATAGAGCTTCTGTTTCTAGGTACAATCCCAATAATAAAAAGGGGCTCATACGAAAACAGGTTTGGCTCAAAAAAGCCGATTGTGGATTTGCGTACAGCCATTAAAACTTTGTAACGGCACGAGACTTCAGGTCACGTGTCTGCAAAAGAACCTAATTGAGGCAAATATTTTTACTGGCAGTGGCTCAGGGGAGAGAGTTTTTATTCCTCGCATCCCCGTTATACCCTCTGATCTCCCATTTCAATTCAAACGCCTCCAATTTCCAGTAAAGCTCTGCTTCGCAATGACAATTAATAAGTCTCAGGGACAAACCCCACAAAAGGTTGGCATTGATTTGAGGCAAGATTGCTTTTCACATGGCCAACTGTACGTTGCATGCTCAAGAGTAAGCTCAGCGCACAGCTTGGTCATATTACAACCGGAGGGCCGAACTGACAATGTGGTATACAAAGAGATCCTTAAATAATTAGTTGTATATTTTCCCTCAGTTTAAAAATATTTACTTTTCTTCTTAATAACAATTTTAAGGCAATACTTCGCCGCTGCGAAGCGCGGGTATTTTGCTAGTCATGATAATAAAAGAATAATAAGAAAAATATTCAAAAAATGAAAAATTCTATATATGCTTAAATGAAAGTAACTTTTTTTCAGCACATCACACTTATTCATGAAAACACTACCTTTCTAAACATTAACAAACAATCTTCCTCCCCCTCATAAGTCATGCCATTTCAAAGCATTTGATTTTTTTTTGGATCATGCCGAGGTTGCCTTGTGTTATGATCTTATGCTAGTACATGCGATTGGAAGATGAGAAATGGTCAGGAAGTCATAAAACGTCAATACTGCAAAGTCAGTCGCACAGTTTCCAAAACCAAAACACAAGACAACAATCAAAGTCAAAATATCAGGCACAAATCAATAAAAGAGTTAAATTAGCTTATAAAGAGGAAGTATTAAGTATTCCTTCCTCATCTGAGTTGATGGATTCCAAAGGTGACCATTTAACCTGTCACATCATTTCCCGCAAGTCACAACCTCGGAAGGCATGCCTCGGAAACTGTAAGACGGTACTACAACAATGGGAACACAATTTAGCACCAGTTACATGAACACAACATGGCAACCAAATAGGCCTTAAAACCTTAAAAACGGTAAAAGTACATAAAAGTAATTGAAAACTTAATTCAGAATCAAAATCAAAAAAGTATCTGAACTGCTAAAATGATGTAGAAAAATCACATAAAAAAATTATACAAAAGGCCAATTACGTATTACGTATTAAATAAAACTCCTCAAATATATTGTGAGCAGGGGGGCTGTTCGCACCCCTAGAGGATACGGACGCTTCTCAAAAAACACTGAAAGACTACCTTCACATTGCTCCCATCCTTGCTGGGATTACTTGTGACTGCTTATTTATGCGATATGCTTCCTGCACGGTGCTTCACAAACTTAAAAGCGCAAACAGCACCTATTGATTTTTGATTGTTTCCTTTTCTCTCTCTCTTGCTCTGACATTCTCTGCTCCTGATGGACGGGATGTGAGCAGGGGGGCTGTTCGCACCCCTAGACGATACGGACGCTCGTCTAAAAAATGATGAAAGACATTCACATTGCTCCCTTCCTTGCTGGGCTAACTTGCGGCTGCTTTATCACACGATATGCTTCCCGCACGGTGCTTCGCATTCAGTACTTAAAAGCTCGAACAGTTCCTATCGGTTTTTGATTGTTTGCTTTTCTCTCTCTCTCTCTCTCTCTCTCTCTCTCTCTCTGACATTCATACTTAAAAGCCCAAACAGCCCTATTGATTTTTGATTGTTTGCTTTTCAATCTCTCTGACATTCTCTGCTCCTGACAAGCACTCCTTTGAAGAGGAAGATATGTTTGCATTCTTTTAATTGTGAGACGGAACTGTCATCTCTGTCTTGTCATGAAGCACAGTTTAAACTTTTGAAAAAGAGACAAATGTTTGTTTGCAGTGTTTGAATAAAGTTCATGTCTCTCTACAACCTCCTGTGTTTCTGTGCAAATCTTTGACCCAAGCGTGACAATATAAAAATAACCATATAAACATATGGTTTTTACTTCGCGGATTTTCACCTTTCGTGGGGGGCTCTGGAACACAACCCCCGCGATGGAGGAGGGATCACTGTACATCAAAAGTTACATTTCTTTCTCTTCTATTATTGGATTGTGCTTTTTGTGATTTTGTAAACCCTTAAATGACTTGTGAAATTGCAGAGATGTAATGTAGAGAGGAAGTTCTAGTTTCCCTACAACTTTTAAAGACTTGATACTATGTGTCCGGATTCTCTGAAACAAACAAACAAACATTTATTTTTTTTTTCCACTTTCTTTCATTAAAGTCCATGGGCATTTTTTCCAGTTCAGTAGGCTCTGGTCCTGTCTTATCTTCCATTTCTTGACATATCACATCTCCTTTCAAACCTAATTTCCATTAATCTTGCCCTCACTTTTTATGTCACCTCAAGGAAACTTTTCAATGTGACACCTAAATCGTGACTTGCTCTTGAATTTCTAACAGGCCCCTTTAAAACACGAGTCTGAGTGCTAGATTGTCCCAACCTGTTACAGATGCTAGCAATCTAAAAGCCAATTTACATTTTCACTGTTGCTTTCCCAGTGTAGTCAGTACAGTCCTGAAGCAGAGAATTTTAAATGTTAATCCAACTGGCAATTTAGCCCTTTAATAATAAAAGAGAAAGGATTGAATACATTTATTTCCAAACCAACTGACTTCTCTTTAAAACTATTGTTTCTCCAGAGATATATGGAAAATTTGAGGAAACAGTTAAAGCATAAAGTACTTACACAAAAATAAATTGCAAACCATCTCAATTAACTACTGATAAACTAGCATTGCAAACAATTTTTACTGACCACAAAAGAAAAGCAACAAATATTATGAAAGTCACAACACTCTTATTATGACCATATGGGAAAAGTTAATAAAATTCTGTCCAAGTAATTACATAGAATAAACATTCAGCGTGATATTTAATTTTGCTCCAATATAGGTGTGAGAATCTATATTATCTTACAATAATAAAGATAGGCTCTCTTTTTTAAAATCTAGTATCTTCTTTAAAAAAGTTCACCCCCAGATGATTCGAAGCAAATTTTAAAAGAGGCACTTCAATTTAGAATTACAGAAGAAGAATGTAATTTTATGATTGATAAGGTATGCTACTCATTAATCTGAGCAAAACAGGGTTCAATTCAACTAAAAATTGTATACCACATGCACCTCTCTCAACTCAGGTCATCTAAAATGTATTCATCCCAAAGCCCTGTTTGGAGGGATGTTGTCAGGCACTGTCACAGTAAGTCACACAAGGAAAAAAAACACTGCATACCTGTCATCATTAGAACCACTAGTACTCCTAACCTACTTATAGCAGTTTTGAAAGTATTACCAGAAAGAGTAGCATAAGCAAGAGAAAAATGTGTTGATATCTTATGCTATATTGCTCATTAGTTCCTTTGCCTTACTTAATTACAAAAATCACATTTCATACATTATAACAAAGAGGGAAAAGAATGTTCTATTCTATTTAAAAATAGGCAGAAAAAAACCATTTTCCATCCAAGTAAATGTCCACAGCCTCTTTAGGATTTGACAAAACTTTATTATTGTACTAGCCTGCAGGATCTTTATCAACCCTTAGGTGCTTCAGTATGTTTGAGTGACAACTACAGTGTCACAGCTCTCCAGATGGGTTGGAGATGGTGAAGTTGAATTTGATTTAAATATGGTAGTGCCTATTGTATGGTAGAGCCTATTGTAGGCTAACTTACTCTATCATATTTAATATCATTTCACAAATATGAGAGTGAAATAATTTTTGATAAATAGCCTGATGCAGCTTGATATCTTACGTTATCTTCAACTAGGATGATGATACCATATAGTCAACAAACTCTCAAGCACGTTAAGGAACCAGAGGCCGTTTTCAGTTATAGTTACAATCTCTAAAAATACAGAACTTTCTGATAACTTTGTAGTGAAGCTTTGTTGTATACTTTGTTTGGAAATTTGCATTTGTCATGTTTAAAATATTTTTAGTTAATATCTAATAATCCATATAATGGGGTTTCAACTGCAGTACTAGTCATGAAATTAAAAGGACTGAAATAAGTATATTTCTGAAGTGTGTCATATGCATACATTTTAAGCACCTACATGATGATTAAATTTAGAAGAACTAGCGTTACGTGCCTTTGTGAAGAGAGGGGGCTGAATGCACCCCAAGGAGACACGGTCACTCCTCTGAAACTTCTCTTACACGGTGATACAATGGGAAACAAATTTTTTTTTTTTTTTTTTTACCTCCTCTTTGCTCGAACAGCTGCTGGCTTCCTGCTGCTGCCATGCCACATGATCTGTATCTCGTGCAGTGCTTTGAACATTTAAAAGCCTGTACAGAAGCTGTCCTTTTGTTTCACTGCCTTGTCTCTTTTCTCCCCCAGACTTCCTCAAACACTATTTGATATCTTTTCACTGTTCCATTATTTCACTGAGCAATATTTTCCATTTGTTGGCGCTAATGCGATCTTTACTATGATTTTTTTGAGACAATTTTTTGAGATAATTCCATTATCTCTAACCTGCTCTGCATGTATATCGCGCCAACGTTTTTGAATTCTTTACACTGTTCTACTTTGTCTTTTTCCAGCCCCGGGTGTGGTTAAATCTCTTGACAGAAAGACAGCACAGGAAGTGTGTCTGCCAAAAGCATTCCAAATACTGAGAGGTTAGATGACTGTGGTCTTCTTTGAAAATATTTGTAAGTAGGGCGTGACTTGCAAAAGTCACTGTCTCACGGGACTTGCTTCCAAAGGTTGTAAGTATGACGTGACTTGACAGTCTCGCGGGACATGAAATGTTCCTCTGTCTCTCTTCAAAAGATCACGTCTCGTCGCAAGATTTTTTTTTTTATAATAGAGAGAATTCTGAAAAAGACATGCCCTAAAAAGGATTTGAAATGGATGTGGAATTTGTACATATATAATGTATCAAAACCCTTTTAAGAGATGAGTAAAGTCTCATAGTGGGTCAGTACAAGAAAAAAAAAAATTACTAGAAAAATGAAAGAGGTAAAAGTGCATTTTATTTCTTTGTGCAATGCTTAGCAATTAAGACAACACCATGTAGACAAAGTGATAAGATGTCAATAAATACATTTGTTAAACAGTATGACAAAATAATAACAGTAGGTGACCCATTACCATAGGCTGAATACATGCAGGCAGAGGGTCGAATAGCTCGTCAAAGGTGCAGTAACCACTACTAGTCAAACACTGCAGGTGTGTGATATGTCAATTAGTGCCAATCTTTTTTTTTTTTTTTTAAATTAATTAAATTAATCAAATTTTTATTGAAATAAAAAGGTGGAGATGAAAGGGACAAGAATATGTCAAATGATTTTAGCAAATAAATAATAATAATAAAGAAGAAGAAGATAAAAGACCACACAACCCCATGTCATCCATTCTCTTCCACTCTCCAGCTCCAGCTGAATCCTGTGTCGATGGAGGTTCAAAGATAAGAGTAATGGGATGCTTCAGCTAAAATGAAAGGGAAGGAGTAAACATGCACAATAGGCAGACACAACATATACAGAAAAGAAAATGCTTAAAAAGGTAAGGGCAGGTCAGTAATAGGGTAGGAGTGTTGATCACTGACCTCCTCAGACCAAGCAATTGCCCCAAAGAGATCTATTTTTCAAGGCAGATTAGATGACCTGTTAGACAGCACATGAAAGGCTGAATTAAGAAGACAAGATTTCTATATTTTAAATGAAAGATATATCCAGCATGAGGCTATGATAACAGCATCATTCACTAGGCAGAACCAACCTTGAACAGGATGTCAATCCACTATAGGGCACACACACACACACAATTATTCTCATGTTAGTTCAATTTATTGCCACCACTTAATGTAATATGATCATCTTTAAGATAAGAGATAAAAACTGGAGTACAAAGAGAACCTCCACTAGCTCCCATCACACACATAGACGAGGTTAGAACATACAAACTTTACACAGAGATCAACTAGGGAGGGGTTTAATTTAATATATCCATCATCAATATTGAAGTCAAGAATGTTATAAAACGCATCAAAAAAGATAATGAGACAGCAACAACGATTTAAAATTTCACCTGAAGACAAAAACACTCATTTAGACATCAGCAGACAGAGAAAAATCTACATTCAGGTCAGCATCAACGGAGAAACAGTGGAAATTGTCAAGTGTTCCAGATTCCTCAAGTTATTTGACATCTGATTCCATGGGTTGAACACAAAATACAACACTAATACAGAATTCATGTTGACCAATTCAGTATCCTGAGGAGCTTAGAGAACTGTCACAAGAATGAATCCTGACAGGGACCCTCCAGGTGTAGTTTGAGAATGCAACTCTATAAGTCTACGGAACTGATTAAATAGCTGGGTCATTCTGTCCATAAATTGTAAATATTCTATTCTTGTGTATTATTCTATATAGTAAATATTTTGGTAATAGAGATAACATTTGCCACTTGTTATTTGAGAACTCCAGTTGTTTACTTCAGAGAGCTTTATTAAAGCATCGGCTATGTGACTGCTGATTCATGCAAGTTAAATATCAGTTAAATAACCAGATACAAAATGTAAGTGGTATGGATACCACACTTTGGGAAAGTGGAAGGTACTACAGCAATCAAAGGTGTATCAAGATGTACTTTGTGCATTTTCCTGCCATAAAAGAAATGGCTACAGCTGTGAGATTTAAGAAAGGCAAGTGAATGAGATTTAACAGAAGTTCAAAACTGAAAAAGTGAAATCAAAGACAGGAATTTTAAACAACTTGAGGACTCCTAGCACCTCAAAAACCGATACTAGAAACATAGCACGGGGCCTGTAACTAAGGTAGTTCTTACATAACAAAGATAATGCTTTTCATAATTGGAGCACAGGTTAAGAGTTGTTTAGTCATACAGTGTCTGTGGGTAAACACATGCCTGTAATTTGATTGTGTGTTTCTAATAATAATAAAAAATAATAATACATTTTCAGTGGTAGCGCTGCTGCCTCGCAGTTAAGGGACCCGAGTTCGCTTCCCGGGTCCTCCCTGCGTGGAGTTTGCATGTTCTCCCCGTGTCTGCATGGGTTTCCTCCCACAGTCCAAAGACATGCAGGTTAGGTGGATTGGTGATCCTAAATTGTCCCTAGTGTGTGCTTGGTGTGTGTGTGTTTGCCCTGCGGTGCTAGCGCCCTGCCCGGGGTTTGTTTCCTGCCTTGCGCCCTGTGTTGGCTGGGATTGGCTCTAGCTGACCCCCATGACCCTGTAGTTAGGATATAGCAGGTTGGATAATGGATGGATGGATAATACATTTTATTTATATAGCTCCTTTCCCATGCTTCCATTTCTCCAAGTTCCCCCCCCCCCCCCCCCCCCAAAAGTACAATGGGTAGGAGCAAGAATACACCCAGGATACTAAAAAGTAGATGACACAACGAGTAACAGTGAGAGTGGGAAAATAAAAACACAGGAAGCTGGAAAGGGATGAGAAGCCCTTCTGGACGACAGATAGAAGCAATGGGTTGTTCTTTCAAAGGAGACCTCAGAGAGTACTGAGAAAAGATTAATACTCTCCTTCCTAACTGTTAGGGAGCAGCACACAGTCCCTGAATTGGGTCGATGAACCATTTTGCTCCTTTTGGGATAATGGGCCTGGTCTTAGAAGCCAGGCCCTTAAACTACTGCTGAAGGCTTGAGGGTAAAGGAACACTAGGGGATGCCGGAGAGAGCTCTACTCCAGTCCGATATCCCTACAGCTAGAAAGGCTAATGAACACAGACATTGTAAGAATGAATTACAATATAATCCAATAAACTCAGTAATACCTGGTCTGTCGTAAGGTTCAAACAGTGGACCTGCTTTAATGCACATTTTTTCCAATACAAGCGCAAAATACCTGAGCTGAAAGTACAGTAAAGAAAATTAGCTTTTTCTTATTGAAAGCAATATTACATTTATACCACAGCATAACAATATGTAAGAAAACAAAAAACTATCAAGAAAGGAATCTGAAACCGAGCTAAATAGGATAGGAATATGCTTAGTTAAGCAAGTTTTATTTAAAGAGTGCCGAGGACAGCTATGACCATTTGGGGAAGTGCATCAGTAGTTTTGGTGGAATCTAAGTGGCTTGAGGCATTCTATTAGCCTACTTCAGAGTTCATCTACAATGGTAAAGGCTAGCTTCATACATTTTTGTTTATTACAAACCTATAACCTTAATAAATAATGTAGTTACTGGACTCAAAGCTTTGATATTGCAAAGGACATGGTTCACTCTTCCCAAGCCTTAAATGTAAACACTACATTTATTAGTTATGAAATTTTATCAAAAATAACCTCAACTTGAAGGCCCTAAGCATGCTATGTCAGAAAATCCTATTAGCAACAGGAAACAATTGTGAAATATTTAATATATGATATTTTACTTTTATTGCAAAAACCAAATTTTATCATTTATAAATAATCTATAGAACATATCCTTATTTTTTATATATTGGATTCAATAGTTTTTTTGTAAAAAATAATTCTCGGTTTGATTGGTACCACCTTTTTAATAGCTGTATTCCTGCTAAAAAGAGTATTACTAACATAAAATGCTTTTGCTGTAGTGCTGGTACATACAGTATGGTGCTTTAACTTTGGACTTCCAACCTGGATTAAAACTCTCCAATTCTTTACATCATTTTTTTTTTTTTTTAAGAAACTTTTAATAAACAATTAAAACTGCCAAACTGGGTGCTGAAACATCATAAACTTTACCAACACATGACACAAATCAGATTTTGGTGTTTAAAGTGAACAATCACTGACTGTTCTGACCACATTTCCAAAGAGGTCTTTGCTAGGTCTCCTGCCAGTAATTGTTTTTTGATTAACTGAGAGCAGACTTATGTGATAAACCATTAATCTGGTTTTGCACACCAAATGTTCAACTCTGAGCATTAGGTAACCTCCTCTGCACATTCTTAGATTACTTTTCACACTTTCAGCCTGAGACTGCCCACATCTCTAGGTGGGTTGACTGAAATAAAGATTGATCCTCCTTCAATCTGGACAGGAAAAGGTGGGCTACAAGCCAGGTCAGTGCTAATGTTGTGTAAGTATGTGTGGACGACATCTAAGAGGCCAGGGCTTAAAATTAATTTTTGAAATTAGGGGGGAAATGTACCCTTAAATTTAACACATAGGGGATTTAAGAGTCTGTGGGGAAAATGAAAGTGTGCTGAGTGATCAAAACCTCACAGTTTAAAAAGCACTTTAACATTAATATTTCAGTTACTTTTTTAATGTCACAACATCTTTCTGATGTTCACAGTAGTTTAAAAAATCTAGAGAATGTAACATATGCTGGGAAAAAAATGTTTTTGATCCATACTATACTCCACTGTCTTTCCTAACAGAGTATAATTTTCTGCAACTTTAAGACAGCTGACCATTCACATATTGTATGACTAGAAGTGTGAATGCTGTTAATGTAAGAAATTTGACATATTTAGTTAAAATATAATTATATTCTTAGCTTAGGTGGCACAGCTAACTAATTAGGAGTTGTAGTGTTCTAGGCTCAATTTCAGCACTCGACTGTCTGTATGTACTTTGCATGTTCTGCCTGTTGCTTAAGATTTTTTTCCTCACACATTTTTAAAGCCTTGTAGGTTTGGTTAAATGGTCCCACTGTGACCATTGTGGGTGTGGGTGTGGGTGTGTGTGACTGGACCCAGTAATGGAGAGGTGCCCTGTCCATGCCATTTTCTTGCATTGTGCCCAGTGCTGCCAGGATAGGCTATCACTCCCGGGTCCTCCGTGTTGGATTAAATGTGTTTGAGAATGACTATGACTATTGTTAGTTTTCAAGTTCGCATAACATATTTGCTTTGAGACTACCATGAACAGCTGCCCAAACCAAAGGCCATTTTTAAAAGAGCATAAGAGATTGTAAAGGTGAATTGTAGTGTCAGGAGGAAAGGCTTCCAACAAAAGTCCTCATTTTTCTCCTGAAATGTCTTCTTTTTAGAGTTACAGAGGTGCCAGCCTTAGCCATCATGTGTATCTACATCTGATTTTTTTAGAATGTTATCCGTGAGCATTGTTTCTCATCTTTTTGCGTGTGCCACTAATTTTATTTTTAAATTCAGTTTAAAAGGCAGTCAGTCCACTATAAACATTCTAAGAATGAATATCACGATGAGGCCACAATTGGAAGAGTTCATTACATGAAATAAAAATGGGTAACAGTGTCTAAAAATACACTAAACAACCAAGCCAGACTTTTTTGGGGTTTAAGTAGAAGAAAATATTTCGGCCTGTTATAGCTTTCAATTTAACAAAGTTTAGTAAAGTTAACTCTAAAGTTTAAGCACAGGATATTATCCCTACAAGGTTTTTTTGGGAGTTTTTCCTTGTCTTCTTAGAGAGTCAAGGCTTGGGGGCTGTCAAGAGGCAGGGCCTGTTAAAGCCCATTGCGGCACTTCCTGTGTGATTTTGGGCTATACAAAAATAAACTGTATTGTATTGTATTGTATTGTATTGTATTGTATTGTATTGTATTGTATTGTATTGTATTGTATTGTATTGTATTGTATTGTATTGTATGTGCTGGCCATGTCTGACTCCTGCTATGTACTTCAGCAACTCCACTAAACTGCCAATTGCCAAATTCCACTGCCGCATGTTCTGATCAAGAACATCTGCAACAGTAAGGTAACATCCTATGCATGTGAGCTTAACAAAATGTAAACAATTGAAACAAAAATAAAAAACCCAAAGAAACAAAGGCATTATAAAATGGCAATTTAAAAAAATACATTGAGTATTTTTGCAACAAGCCACAGAGACTACTTACCAAATAAACGTGTGGAAAATGTGCCCATTAAAAATTAAAATTTGAAGTAATTACTACATTTGTGAGGAATATCTGAAATTCCATGCTAATTTCCAAACCCTTAATTCGATTACTTCCATTGTTTTACATTTTAGATGTTTATTTTAGTGATATAAATATCATTCTTAATCCAGCCTGTTAACTGCAAATAACCCCCTTTAATTTTTGGAATTCTTTGGCTAAATCGGTTCTGTCTATTAGGAAACTGGCCAGAGTCAAATAACTAACCACTAATTAAAATGAACTGTCCTAATCGTATACCAAAACTCAAAGCATAAATTTATGATACTGTATTCAAAATAATTATTGCAAAAGATCTTAACAGTAGCTTAAATTCTTCTTTCCCTCACTCACATTTAGTTTATTTGTATATCTACGATCAAATACTTCAATTAATGCTGATATTGCCACCATCTTATACAAGCAAAGCATGATAACACATGTCTTGTGACCATCAAATTATATGAACAGCAATGGACATTGCAACTATATAGATACAGAACAGCTGTGACCAACCCATACAAAAAAAAAAAATCACTAGAAATTTTAAAAGTACAGTATATAAAAGTTATTTAAAAAGTTTATAAAGTTGAACATGTAACAATGATACGTCTAAACTTTTATTTCACTGTGAAGTGGTCTACTGGTGTTCCTCTCAGAGAAGTAGTGGTATGCACAATTTACTATAATGCATTTGCATTATTTTAAAGATTTAATATATCTTATGCCCTTTATGGCTCTGCTCCTCTAGTCCCAGGGTTAGCAATGTTTTTTTTCTGAAAATAACCTGCTTTGTCTTGCTCTGCTTCCTTATGGTATCACCTCATAAGAATAGAGGAAATTCTTGGTCCCGGAGAGCTGCCGTGGCTACAAGCATTCGTTTCAATTAGTTTCTTAATTGGAAGTTGAATTTTTAGCTTATGGAAAATACCATTTAATTAGATACCAAGCTCCTTGTAACTGTCATGAGCAATGACTTTTTTTTTTTATATATATACTGATCAGTATTTAAAGAGAGTAGCAAAGACCTAATAAGTCTTTCTTTCAGGTCTTCCAGAAGAATAGCAATGCAGAAGCAGAGGTCGGGACACTAAATGTAAAGATTAATCAGCACAAGGATATACTAAACTCGTAGTTGAAAAAACAAAGCTTAGTCAAAACTAGAATTTAACACTAAATTTATTTATTTCTCAAGCACAAGACTCTTGTGACTTTCCATTATTTTTAGGTTTGAACACTGCTTAACGCACATGCCTGTGAGGACCTCACACATTATGCAGCACAAACACAACACCACACAGTGTCCTAATGATCCCAAACTCCAATATGGGATTGCCAATAAAAAACAAACAAGTAGTGACAGTTTCATGACACAAAAATAAAGACAAAAATATAAAAACAAGTTAATAAAAACTTTTTGTGTTGAACCCTGCACACAATATTAACAAAATGAACTAGGAATAATTATAACCATTTAATCAAATAAAGTGTTTTTTTCTTTCAAAATATTTTATTCAAAGAATATTCCAACCAAATAAAATATTTTTTAAAATGTTACTAATACCATGCAGTTTGTCATGACAGCCAAGAAAAATTTTTAAACTCATGCTTTAGTGGAGAAATCAGAGTCAGAGTCGATAGGTGGACAGTGTTGAACAGTACCAAATGATGTGAAAAATGTCCATGGAAAAAAACAAAAAATCTCATAACTGATGTCACATAATCCACATGTTCAATATCAGTTTTTATGGTCAAAACTGACAATTGTGTGCATTTTATTCTTGCTAAAATATTAACCGTCCTTCTTAAACCCCAACATTACATGTAAACAGGGTGCTGTGGTATATATGGTTTGATTCTCAACAGCAATAAAAGTTTCCTGTTAAAACACCAAAGAATTCCATAAAGCTTTGTAACCTCTATATATTCTTTTAACTTGCAGATGGAAATTTATTGCTACTCAGGCTAGATTTAAACTTCCTGCAAGTGCATCCACAGCCTTGACAAAGTGCTTATAATTTTTGCTCACTTCCTTGAAGAACATAAGAAGGTTTGACAAAGAGGAGGAAACATTTCAGAGTATTAACTTGGTTTGGTTAGTTACTAGTGGATAGGTTAATGATATCTCATTTAAATACTTTTAAAAAGTTGTCAAAATTCAAGCTTCAACAGCAGGACGTTGCAGTTTGTTCCAGATTCTGACAAACTTTTATGTGAAGAACTGCTTACTGGCTTCTGTTTAAAAGGCACTTTCCTTTTCTTTCCTCTGGTGCCTTCCAGCATGTTATTCACTATTTAACTGAAAGAATTCTATCAGATCAATTTTATCAAAGCCTTTGGGAATTTTAAAGAGCAGAATTACTACTCCACAAAACCTTCAGTTTTAAGCAGAAAGAAGCCTATTTCCTTTATCATTTTGGTGAACAATTTTTTGTATTAATTTTAAAGGAAAAGGGAAAACAATGACATAAGTATAAGCATCCAAAGGGAAATAAAGGAAAGTTTCCAATAGTGTGGTGTGGTATGAAGGTACTGACAAAGCACCGAAATACCAAATTGTACTTTGGTACTACACTAGGTTTAAGCTTAAACTCTGTTTAGTTCAAATCTGTGAACTCCGCTCCAACCCAACACTGCAACTGCTCACAGTCAACTTACCTCTATGAGCTTCAAAGTAGTCCTCTTCACAAAATCGACTGGGATTCCTTACCTTTCTACCAAATTGAATTAAAGTATGAAATCAGTTTGATTTATTGAAGAGTGCACAGTTCAAATGAATTCTCTATGGAGTTTATTTATTTTCACATGGTGCTCCTATTCTTCCAGCATTCTTTATACCGGTAGCTGAAATATCTGGCTGACTTTCTGCTATATCTGCTTAGCTCAATATTGTCATAATGACAATTATGACATGGAATCAATGTGAAAAGTTTGGCACAATCTTGTAAAATAAAATATTTCACTGAAGGCTTCTTCATTGAATAATGCAGAGATAAGCATGCTCCACAAGCAGCTACCAAATGATCTGTGGGATCTTATTGCTAAAAAGGTACATATAAAAAGGACAGGGAAGTAAAAGAATTTCAGAGGCATGGCATATCTCATGGAAAACTCTAAAAGCCCACCATTAAGAACTGTAGGCTAGCAGGATAATGCAAAGATTACGAAGTCCCTCTGAAACTGTTAAGTGGGCAAGAAGAAAAAACTCATCTGAGAGATTACCAAGAGGCCACCAGCTATATTAAAGAAGCTGTAGATATTTACAAAAGAAAAGCCAAACTTTGCACATGATAATCATTTTGCATATTCTCAACAAGTCAGAGCTGTTGGTTAGGGTGGCTAAAGGGAATGTATTTCTTACAAAATGTGGGAAAATATTTTTTCTTATAAAGCAGAACTTTTGACCTTAATACTAACAGGTATGTTTTGCGCAAAGAAAACTGAGAAAGAAAAAACAAAGCACACAGAACGTACAGTGTGGAAGGATGAAGCTTGTTCATGCATCTTTAATTTCTATTCATGAAGAGGGAGCACCCTGTCACAGCAGTCTGTTAACACTAGAATTACCAGAGCCAACGAAAAAACTAGTAGATCTGGCCCACCTTAAATCCGTTCACACCTCTCCCTCAGTGTCTTTTGTCCTGTAAATGTGCCGATTGAGACAGGCAGCAAGCAGCCTGCTATTCCATCCCCCACCGCCGCAGACCGTGCACAAACTTCTCCACAGCTCATGCCTTGATTGATTATCTGGGAGTGAAGTGCTGGAGTTTTAGAGTGGAAATAATAGATCGTTATTTGGAACACATGCATTTCATGTGTGTTCCGTTTCTACAATAATCTGTGCAAACACATTGTTAATACATTTGGTTTGTGTCTGTAACAGATGGTGTACATTTACAGGACTTTTTTTTCACTTTTATTCTCTCAGTCACGATCACAATACATACTACTGCCCTAGGGATCTGATGCTGTTAGTTTTTATTTGAAACTGGGAGTAACTGTAGATGTGAGTGGTGTTTTGAGGCAATGGAACTGGACATTCTCTGATCTGGAGGGATAAAAGCTGACACACAAACGCTGGTGAATCTGCCTTCTTCGTATCTCACCGTCACTTGATTTTTTTTATTCAGTTTTATTGAGTGTTCCTGCTCATGCTGAATTAGTATGCACCTTATGGTCTATGATGTCAAAAAAAAAAAACAAATTGAGACATAGTTATATATATATTTGGAATTATTCATTTTATGACCTGTATAGAACATTTCAGAAAACATTGTGGCACGGATGCAACATTATTCATATTCATTCGCATAACATTGCATGTTTTTTTTTCCCCCAATCTTGCCAGTCCCCAAATGTTGTTGTTTCTTTTGTACTTCAGGACATGCAGAGGCAACAATAGTACAGAGAGATCAGTTCAGCGCTATATGCAATCATCACATTCAAATGTTAACAGTTCACACACATGCAAGGACCGTCCTTCCTACATTTATGACGTGTGTACCTGTTGCAATGCACACGCTTCTCTCTATCAAGGTTATTATAGTTAACGAAAACTAAAATCAAAACTGAAACTATTATTAAAAAAACATTTTCGTAAACTGAAATAAAATAATTAACAAAACCGAAATGAAAAAACTAAAACTAATCGAAACTATTAAAGTAGCTGGAAAGACTAACTGAAATAAAATAATAATTTACTAAAAAGTCATCCCCCACGAGCCGCCCACACATATTCATCCAGTGATCGGCGGCTGGTGATGGAGGGCGGCATTTGCGGTTACAAAGTGAGCTGAATGCGGGTGCATAAAGCATGTGAAATGGAAAGCAATTTACTGTGCCGCCTTTCTTTGTGCTTGTTGTATATCAAGATGTAATTCAAATGCCTAAAAACAATGTGCTGGCCAACAGAACGTTTACCATATGGACAGAAAAATCATGAGTGAGTAACGTTTCAGTTTATTTCTCAGGTGACTGCTTTTTGTTGACAGCAATTCACCTGCCACTTCGCACAGGAGAAATCGTTTTTACTTTCTCATATACGAAGTATACAGAAAGTAATCATGAAAAAATTCGACCTCAATATTTTGATGCATCTTGACATGATAGACCTCCCAGAGTCCAAAAATACCTTTCTTTTGGAATTGTGTGTGTGTGTGTGCGTGTGTGTGCGTGTGTCTGTAAACACGATAACTCATAAACGCAACTAGATAGATGGATAAAATTCAGCATGTGGTTGTAACACCACAGTTGTAGATCTGTATTAACTTTTGGGCCAGTTTACTCCTCAAATATCCATTCCCATACCTGAGTATATGAGAAAGTCTCGGGGAGACCACTCCCGGTTTTTGAAAATAAAATGGCACTGATCTAGAGTTGAAAGCAATGAAAAACTAATCATACTAATGGGTTTTTGTATTTATTCTATATTAATTTATCTTTTTTAGTTCATATTCACAAATCAAAATACCTGATATTGTGAAAGTAATCCATTAGCAGAATTATATTTTAAAATATTTGTCTCCCTTTTTTCAATGTTTTTCTCCCACTCTCAAAATAGATAGTTGATATATCATATTCTTTTTGTTCTTAACATCAGCCTTATCATACATATTGCATACCAGGGAGTTTTCCTGCCTTACATCCAAACCTGCTGTGGTAGGCTCAAGGTTTCTTGTGATCCTGCTCTGGATAAATAGGTTTAGATAATTTATATATTGTTCTTAATCTCAGATGCTGTCTCTGTTGTTTTATGCCTGTCCGTACTCCTATTACCTGCTCTTACTCTGCTCATTATGGGTTTACTGTCCTTTATGTTGGGCTATTCAAGTCTCACCACCCCAAACCTTTGACACTACATGCTTGTTGTTCTTTGTTTCCCTCAATACAGCTAGGTGGGGTCTGCACACTGATTCAAGTCTAAGAGTCCTGTTCTCCCTTAGCCCCTGTGATTTTCATGAGAAAATATTTTAAAAATTATAAAATTGTGTGAAATTGTTCATATTCAGTGTCTAGTTTTGATTATGCTTGTTTTTATCAGACAAAAGCAAGACCAGATAGTAAACCATGTAGTGTAGTAAGCTTCCACTAACATTAAACTCATATCCAAATCTGTTAAGTGCACAGTTCTGTCTGATTGTGACACAAAACTAAACTCCGTGGAGCTCCATGCCATAATTACTAAAACTAAAACTGAAACTAATAGATATAAAAATAAAATAGAAATGTCTTTGTGAAATAAAAACTAAACTAAAACTAAAAATACACAATGAAGGAAAACTAAAACTAACTGACCAAGTAAGGTCTGAAAAATATAGAAATAAAAACTAATAAAAAAAAAAGCAAAACTATAATAACCTTGCTCTCTATGCTTTGGTTCCTATTACATTGAAAGAGCACCTGACACTGACTCAGTTTACTTCCCTGGGGAAAGCGGCTGTCTTGGAACAGAAGCTTGTCGATGTTGCATCCCTCTTTTCTTTTTCCATCGCCTTTTCTAGTAAGATGTGACGATCAAGTTCCTCTGCAAGGTGAGCCATGAACGCTCTTCTTTTCTCAGTGGCCTCCGTGCATGCCTTGCACAGTACATATGCATTGATCGCTGCCAGGTCAAGCATGTTATAACACAAGCAACTGGCCACCTGCGTGTTCCTGCGCGCACTGAATAAGCTCACGCCTTCTGGTGCACGATGTCAACGCAGAACAGAAAAAAAAAAAAAAAACAGACAAATACTGTATATGGGACATTGGGTATAAATTTATTGTACTTGTAAAAGTTAGCTTTTTTCAGTTTTATTCTCTGAATCATGATCACACTGTACCCCCCATACCAACCAAGCCCAACCAACCCAACCCTCCTCATCTGACTAAGTAACAGCGCCAGCATAAATTCACACCCGATCTGCCGCTGTTCATTTTCAAATAATATTGCATTAGTGCGATGTTTTCTGATTGGTACTATTCAGGTTATAAAAGGATTTCTCCAAAATGTCACATATACAGTATTGTCTCTCTTTCAGGTGTGTAATAGAAACCACAGTACAGTAATCCCTAGCTACTTCGCGGTTCACTTTTCGTGGATTCACGACTTCGCGGATTTTTTATATGTAAGCATATCTAAATACATAACGCGGATTTTTCGCTGCTTCGCGGGTTTCTGCGGACAATGGGTCTGTTTACTTGCTTCCTCAGTTGGTTTGCCCAGTTGATTTCATACAAGAGATGCTATTGGCGGATGGCTGAGAAGCTACCCAATCAGAGCACGCAGTTAAGTTCCTGTGTGCTACTGATTGGCTCAGCGACGGAGTGTTGCATTAACCAGGAAGTCTCATCTCACTCATTCATCATTAACGTGCTAATGCTTCAGGGGCCGTGTCCAAGCACCAACAGAAGATGCAAATGATTGCAGAAAAGGTAAAAGTTTTGGATATGTTGAAGGAAGGGAACAGCTACACCGCTGCAGGACATCGATTCTCTTTATTTAAAAAGGAGGAAAAGCATATAAGATCTACGGCCGCAGTGTCCTTTAACCAGGGTGCAAAACGAGTTGCAAGTGGACGTGATAAGGCAGTAGTCTGGATGGAATCTGCTTTAGGAATCTTTGCAACAAGGTCGACGACGTCATGACCGCCTACAAGCTGCTACGTGTACTTCGCTATACAGTAAGTGTAAACTTATCTACCGACTTCATATTGCTTAGCAGTTGTCCCTGTTTTTAATAGAGTAAATGGTGGGTTGTAAACAATACAGGGAGGGTTTAAAAACGTCCAAATACACGTTAAATAATTAAATAAATATAGTGTCCCTATGCGGTGGGTTGGCACCCTGCCCGGGATTGGTTCCCTGCCTTGTGCCCTGTGTTGGCTGGGATTGGCTCCAGCAGACCCCCGTGACCCTGTGTTCGGATTCAGCGGGTTGGAGAATGGATGGATGGATAGTGTCCCTACTTCTTGGAAATTCAGTTATCGCGGTCGGCCTTGGAACCTATCTCCAGCGATAAGTGAGGGATTACTGTATAGAGAAAAGTGTGCGCATTGCAACAGGTACACACATCGTAAATGTAGGAAGGACGGTCCTTGCGTGTGTGTGAACTGTTAACATTTGAATGTGAGGATTGCATATAGTGCTGAACTGACCTCTCTGTACTATTGTTGCCTCTGCATGTCCTGGAGTACAAAAGAAACAACAACATGTGGGGACTGGCAAGATCGGGGGAAAAAAACACGCAGTGTTATGCGAATGAATATGAAAAATATGAATAATGTTGCATCCGTGCCACAATGTTTTCCCAAAAGTACTATACAGGTCATCCATCCATCCATTTTCCAACCCGCTGAATCCGAACACAGGGTCACGGGGGTCTGCTGGAGCCAATCCCAGCAAACACAGGGCACAAGGCAGGAACCAATCCTGGGTAGGGTGCCAACCTACGGCAGGACACACACAAACACACCCACACACCAAGCACACACTAGGGCCAATTTAGAATCGCCAATACACCTAACCGGCATGTCTTTGGACTGTGGGAGGAAACCGGAGCGCCCGGAGGAAACCCACGCAGACACAGGGAGAACATGCAAACTCCACGCAGGGAGGACCCGGGAAGCAAACCCAGGTCCCCAGGTCTCCCAGCTGCGAGGCAGCAGCGCTACCCACTGCGCCACTGTGTCGCCCTATACAGGTCATAAAATGAATAATTCCAAATATCATATATAACTATGTCTTTTTTTTGACATCATAGACCATAAGGTGCATACTAATTCAGCGTAAGCAGGAACACTCAATAAAACTGAATTAAAAAAATCAAGTGACGGTGAGATATGAATAAGGCAGATTCACCAGCGTTTGTGTGTCAGATTTTATCCCTCCAGATCAGAGAATGTCCAGTTCCATTGCCTCAGAACACCACTGACATCTACAGTTACTCCCTGTTTCAAATAAAAACTAACAGCATCAGATCCCTAGGGCGGTAGTATGTATTGTGATCGTGACAGAGAATTAAAGTGGAAAAAAAAAAAAGCTAACTTTTACAAGTACTATAAATGTACGCCGTCTGTTACAGACACAAACCAAATGTGTGTACTGTATAATATTAACGATAAGAGCAGCTCACTACTGAAAACGGCAAATATAGGAGGCAGTCAGGATCAAACTGGGGACTCTTGATTAAACAAGTCAGCAAATCTTACCGCTAAGCCACGGAAGCTCTTGTATTGTCCTTGAACCTTTTGTGAAAGTGTTTATTTGATCTTTGGAATTCAGGCTTCACTCATAGTTTATGCCAACATTTTGTCATTTACTACTAAAATATGAAAAACGTTTCTGTTTTAACAATGTGTTTACACAGATTATTGTAGAAATGGAACACACATGAAATGCATTGTTCCAAATAACGATCTATTATTTCCACTCTAAAACTCCAGCACTTCTTTCTCAGATAATCAATCAAGGGATGAGCTGGGAGAACTTTGTGCACGTTCTGCGGCAGTGGGGGTGGAATAGCAGGCTGCTTGCGGCTTGTCTTAATCGGCATATTTACAAGACAAAAGACGCTGAGGGAGAGGTGCAAACGGATTTAACGTGGGGCGGATCTACAAGTTTTTTCGTAGGCTCTGGTAATTCTAGTGTTAAGGAAATGGTCCTACAGCAAAGTCAGAGTCCCTTATTTATAGACAATTGAGTTTACATAACAGTGCTGAATTAATCCTGACACAACATCTGATATTAACTTTGATTGGTTCACTAGTTTATACACCTAAATAAAAACATTCTTGTCTGTCTTAGTATTTAAGTTCCTATCCTTTTGATGGAATTTCTATGCACATGACAACTGTCAAGTCTTGCAGTTGCCATTTTCTTTCATTACCACCAAGTACATTCTCTTTGTTGCTTGCACAATCTACATCTGGTTTCCTATTATTCTTGTTAAACAACCACCCATTGCTGCAGTCCCTTCATGCTACTTCTAAGATAAACGCTATTTTTTAAATGTGGAAAACATACCAAAACACTTCATAATCAATAACTACATTACCCTAAATTACTACATAACCCCATGATCACCTTTATTTTCTTTCACAACAGACAGACAGAGAGGCAGACATAAAAAATAGCTACCGGTCAAACTCTAAAATTCTGACATGTCTTCACTTGTTGTTACATACACAAAATCTGAAATTCCATTAGGGGAATATCCTCTATACATCTAAGGGACAGATTCTGTCCCGTCAAACGGGAACATTTTAGAATTCCCAGGAAATAGATGTCTGCTCAAGTGATACATTTATAGCAATAAAGATTGCAAATGTTTGCTAACATTAAACAGCTGTTGCACAAGGCTTTTATTCTGCGACACAGCACTCTTTGCTACAAGAGACAGTGTTAAAAATTGCAGCTTCAGCTAATACAGGCTTAGTGTCTTTGATTTCACTCTAGAGTATTGGTCAAAGGCCGCCCTAATTTTTCCTTTTGACAGATGCAGATATTATACCTGTCAGAAGTTATGAATAAAACATAACAGCTGACAAGAGGAGGAACATGAAAACCTTGTAGGATAAAATAAAGAGTAAAATTCATGTCAAGCATCTAAGGCGAAATTCAAAGCAAATGGCTCACATTTACTAACAGAATACAGTTGCAACTGGCAAGTCCTACAAGTTACCCACAGTTGAAGTCCGTTGAGTCACAGCCTGCATTGTATTTTGCTCCTTAAAAGGCATCTTCAATGTGTTTCATTATTTTTAATTACTGTGAATATATTTATGAACGCTGCATGGTGGCGCAGTGGTAGCGCTGCTGCCTTGCAGTAAGGAAACCTGGGTTCGCTTCCTGGGTCCTCCCTGCGTGGAGTCTGCATGTTCTCCCCGTTTCTGCGTGGGTTTCCTCCGGGTGCTCCGGTTTCCTCCCACAGTCCAAAGACATGCAGGTTAGGTGAATTGGCGATTCTAAATTGTCCCTAGTGTGAGCTTGGTGTGTGTGTCCTGTGGTGGGCTGGCGCCCTACCCGGGGATTTGTTCCTGCCTTATGTCCTGTGTTGGCTGAGATTGACTCCAGCAGACCACCCGTGACCCTGTGTTAGGATATAGTGAGTTGGAGAATGACTGACTGACATTTATGAACAGCGTGCTCCTGTAGTCTGACATACCCAGGAACTCAGTCCAACTCGACATATGTGGTCTGTACATGCAGCATTCAGAACACACTGCTTTTTGCATCCACAGTATGTCACTTAGTGTGTTCCCCTTTTCTCACGTCAGACTGGTGCTGGCTTGCTGCTTCATATAGTGGCAGCTTTGTTGCTCTCGGACACTTGGCACACTTTGTGATGCTGGCTACGTACTTTGTATTCCAAGTTATGTGAAAACGTTACACACAAACTGTGTACTTTTAATTTAAAAGATATTTGCGGTGCACAAAGACTGGTTTCATTCTAAAATATCATTTATTATTTGGTAAATTTGTTCTCTGTTTAATTGAAGTTTACATAAGTGTTCAAATATGATAAAAATAAATCCTGTTTGATCTCAAGTTTAAAAAAATACTCCAGTAACTACTTTGATTACTTCCTTTTAGATTATATATACTGTTTCAGTTTAAAATTTTGTAAATATCACAATTTAAAATTTTGCTTACCGTATATCGCACACACCTACTTGCCAGTAAGTATGTCATTGTACTCTGTACACATCACAACAATCCAACTACTTCTGCAGTTCTTCACACAGAGAACCATGCAAAAATGAAATGAAAGTTACAAAGTAATCCAGGGAACAGCAGTACTTAAAAACAATAGTTTTATTGTAGAGAAATTCCGAGAATACGATTGGCCAACTCTTAGGTTAAATGGGCTGTTGTCGTCAAAATTGTGCTAATGTTCTACTTAAACTTTACATAATATACCAGCCAAAACTTGATTGCATGATGAGAAATGAATGAAGGAAGACAAGTTCTTATGATTTCTGTCTTTACATCCCTCAATCCACAATGCGCATGTTGATTAAAGCAATTGCTGCTGCAGGGGATACATAAGACCACTTCATGTAAAAACAACATATGAGAAACAAGCAAGTATGATGAGTGACGGATGTATTATTGTGACCACAAGAACAACAACAACAAAAAAAAAAAACAAAACAAAAACATATATTTAAGAAACACAACATTCTGATTCTGGCTGCAATAGAACTGACAATTCTAGGATTGTATCCTTATGGATTTTGTACATTCTCCCCAGTGTCTGGTTTGGTTAACTGCCATGACTTTCAGTTGTATTAAGCGTGTCTAAGATAATCTCATGTTGCAGATCTGCACACAAACATGAATTTCACACATTTTCTAATGAGTTTGAGATTAAATATTCAGAAAGGTTGGGTATATCATAAAAAAAAACTTGCATGAAAATAACATTGATGAAATAAAAAGGACACACAAGGATTACTTAGTTTCTGATTCATCACTGATGGAAGTGAATTTTGCTTACAAAAAACACTGTAAGTAAAACTGCAAACCCTTAAAGAGCTCAAAGTATACACAGCAAAGTGTGCCTGCCACCAAGACAGTTATAGTATTTTTGTGCAATGAAATGATCTAAAATGTGTTCTAAAAAAGAAAAAAGTCATAAAAATATATAGTTACCTCTAGGGAGGTGCACTGAAAAGACTTAAGGAGGTATGGTTAGTCTTAGTGAATAACCACAAACAAAGACACAAAGGAAAACACAGTGGCCTGCACAGTTTGAAGATAACATAAGGCTAACATAGTGGTGCAATGCACACACTTGAATTTGAAGCCTGGACCAGTCACAGCCTATCTGGAGTTTGCATGTTCTCCCTGTGCCTGAATGGGATTTGTTCTCAGTACTCCTGTCTTTGGAATCCATGAAACTCCCACTGGGGAAAGGCAACAGAACTAGCAGCTCTTCAGTCCTTAGCCCTTACTCTTCTGCCACTGAATATTTCTGTACTTCTACTAGTACAGTTAGAGAATTTAGCAGTATGCAGTGTGGCACAATGACAGGGTTCACCAGGGTGTGGAGGAATTGTCAAGCATACCAGGGATACTGGAGTTAAACGGGGGGTTGGTTTAGAATTATCCATTATTTGCTTTAGAATTGTTTTGATCCTGATACTAAGGTCCAAAAGTTGGTATCCATACTAAGGTCAAAAATTGAGTATTGATCCAGCACTAACATCTCACCTCATATCCGTGCTGGTCAGATATTTCAGATATTCATACACTTGGCTATTATTTTGGGCAGTCAGAGTTTTTCATTCTGTAAGCCTTCCTCTTAAGTTCACATTCATGGACTTTTTCTTTAACCTACAGCTCAGGTTAGTCCTCAAAACATGCAACATCTCTCGATCATCCCCCATCTTCATTGTTTTTTTCAACAATTTCTTTTAACAATAAACGGTCAACTAAAACCTGTCTCATACCAGCATCTTGGAGATGATGGTAAAAAGCCTCTCACTATTTCAGTTAAGTGAGATACAGATCTGCTCTCCTCTTCTGCCTTGAACTGGGATTTAATCTTTAAAGAATTCAAAAACTACTCCAAAAATTCAAATCACCAGTTTATTCAATATAAAAAATTGTCAATAGGATTTAAACAACTCATTTAAAATGATGTTTAATGGGTTTAGCCCCTGACTTGGTTTGTAATTTATTCCCTCTTAAAATTCCTGGTTCCTTTATTCATATGTTTTGATCCTGCCCTTCAGAAGCACCTTTGTAGACCTCAATTTCCACCCCTCTTCTGCTCGCATTGAATGTCTTTATTCCTTGCTTTCCACAGATTTTTTACTTCTTGATTTTCATCATACTGCTTTCATCCTCAAATAAATTAATTTCATCGAGTTCTTCAGCTGCTAAGAACCTCGTGTCATCTCGTTGGAAAAAGCAAGACCAATGTCTGATAAATTCCTTCAGGAACTTATTTTATAACTCTTTTCTTTCAGACCTTTCAGCTGCTCATATTAATTTCTCTTCGCCAACCACAATATCATCTTAAGAAAAAGGAGTTGCACTTATTAAAAATAGATTTTTTTGCTCTAATATGGATATGTAGGGCATGTTGCTCGCACTTTTTTTTTCATCCATCTCTGAATAGGAGCAGGGTGCCAGTGGGATCGGGACTTTATTCTCTTTTTGATGTCGCACTTTTCTTATCCTGTTTCCTTTTTCTCTTTTTAAAAATAATTGTTTACCAAAAAAGTACTCCTGTCTTCCTCTCACATCAAAAAGTCAAGTATGTTAGGTTAGCTGGTGACTCCAGCACTGTATGAGCGAGTGTGGGCACCACCTACAAGGCCGGTTTCTTTCATACACCAAAAACTGCTGAGCCAGGCTTTTGGTCCTGTCAACCTGAAAAAAATGAATAAAGAATGGATGTGCATGGAAAGAGTTCTTTGAGGCCGACAATGTTATTTATATTCTTTACACTGCCCCAAGGGAAGTACATGTTGTACTGGTTAGTGCATTTGCCTCACAGAACCAGAATCCTGGGGTTGAATCTCATACCTGATTGTTATCTGTAAGATGTTAACACATTCTCCACAGGTCTGCACAGGGTTGTCTATCAGGAAACCCAGTTTTCTTCCTTGATCCTCCTGAAATGCGAGTATTAGATTCATTTCCAAATCTAAAGGAGCCTGTGTGGGTGTTTGCATGAGTGGGCCCTGTAACTGACCGATGCCTCCTTCAGACTCAGTTGCTGCCAGCTATCCACAATTACAACAAGATGTTTGATAAAAGGATTAATGGATGAATACCAACAATGCCTCTATCTCAGAAAGTCAAACGGTCACCCTTTCACATTTAGGCAACTTCGAGAAGCCAATCAATCCGATAGCATGTCTTTGGAATGGGTGAGAATACAGAGATAAATCTTAGGGAACATGCAAGCTATAAACAGAAGGAACAGCTTTAGATAAACCAGCACTACATTTCACTTCAAACTGCCGAACGGACAAGGCCTTATCCTCATTTCTTAGTAAAGTACAGATTGGCACTTATAAATTTTCTGCTCAGGTGAAGTTTAGCACGGTGAGTTCTAATGAGACAGATATAAATGTGCCTCTTAGGATGGCATCAAGATGAATGAAGTTTAAGCTGAAGGCATTAATGGCATGTTTTACAGACACTACTGACCTTCAGCTGATTGGGAGGTGAAGTTACTCTTTAGTAAGGTGCTGCAACTATAAATTGCATTTTCCTGGATGACAACAAAGCTGACTTGCTCACTTAGGTGATGTTGACTCATGTATCCTCAGGAAATCACTTTGTCGATAGAAAACACATAAAGCAAGAAAACTGAGTTTGGCACACCATTAAAACAAGCATGAGCAAGTGGAAAGAGCAGCTAAAGACTTATCTTGTTGCTTTTTAAAAATGGAAAGTTTCCAGAAAACAAGTTAAGGCATTGACCACAATCATTTTTTGTGTAGCTAATTTAAAAATGTTTCCCAGAATGTCATGAGATTTGTACTGCAGATGCTGAGCTGGTGAAGACTTGGCCTTTTAAGTGGGATTTTTTTTACTTAAGCTATGCTGTGCTTCATTTTTTTCTTTGTATCACTCCACCCCGCATTAAAAAAAAACAAACAAACATTCTCATTGAGTAGCTTATCTACATATGATCTACCAGATGAACGTACATGGAAACCATCAGAATCCCCAAATCTTTTTCAACAACATATCAATGAGCCAGAATCTGCTTAAAACCAAAACAAAAGAAAAACAAAATCTGGCCAATGCAGTGGCAACACTTGTGCTCAAAGTAATAAAGGACCTCTTTCCACCCGGCATTAACATCTGTTTTGCATTCGGATTGTAGGGATGCTCTGATCAGGTTTTTGTAGGGCCAATACCCACCACCGATTTCATGCTAGTGAACTGGCCGATTCCAGTAACAATTCAGATTTTTTTTTCCCACATCCCTTTAAAAAATGCATAACTAGACATGTAGAAGCCTAATGTTCCATAATAAAATGTTAACTTTGGTATTTTTAGAATTGAACTAAAGTATAGGCCACAGATGTTAATTTTTATTGACAGAATGAAATTCTGAGGGTTATTTTCAGTAACCATAAAATACTAAAATAAAACTACTTTAAAATACATAATATTTAAAGTAATAAAATATGTACAGAAAATATTTACCCATAATCCATACAGCATAAAAGAAAATAAAATGATACTCAAAATTACAACCCGATATATCGGATATAATTTGGATGAAATACACCAGCCATTAAAATGTACTTCCAGTGTCTGCATAACGTCCAGACTGAAATACCAAGTCGCCGTCACACACAACATTCCAATTAGCTTCCAATTTATTGCTGTAATTAGGACAAAAAAAAAAATTGCATTTACACTTCCATTAACTATGGTTGGTATACATTTCTGATCAGCTAGGAAGGTGCTCTGTATGATCTGATCACAACTGCACTTGGCCCTGGTGTTTGGAATGATAAAAGCGCTGTTAAGATCACAATCAAATCACCAAAAGAACTGGCCAAGGACAGGGGCAAAGGGGGCCCAAAATGAGTCTCATTCTCAGAATTGTGTCCATTTCAGTTTTAAACAAGAATTAAAACCACATAGTTGTTTTGTTATATAAAAAAAGCAGCAGTGTCATTGTGCATAACTGAAAAAGAAAGAACTGAGCAATCTGAAATGAAGTGGACACACCCTAAGATAAATGCAGGCCACAGTTCAAAATAGCAATAAATGACTCAAACTCCATTATCAGACAGACAGGTAGAGTAATATTTGATCACAAAGATTATCTAATCACACAAATCTATTTTATATTGAGTCATATGCAAAAATCTGGACACCCATTCTCATATTACATGGTTCACCAAGTTTTAGTGTTTAGTTAAGCATGTTTCAGCATGTTTTAAATCACAACTACTTGTGATTTGCTGCATTCAACAGTGTAAAGTTACACTTGGTCAGGACTGAGACTGCAGCATATCTCAGGCCACATAAGACAGGAGATAGGATGCTCTGGCACAAAACATTTTGGCAAAGTTTTTAGTTCTGCAAGACATTTGATGAGGGGATACTAACTAATCAGTCAGTAGTCGCCCAATCGATAGATGGCAGTCTGCAGGAATGCTATATACTATTATGTATAGAATTGATATAGATTCTTTAAAAAACAGTATCTGTAGGGGTGTCTTACTGTAAATACTGATAATTACTTTCAGAAAATCAGAGCAGTGCACGAACATGAAATACATTTTAATTAAAGAACTCTCTCTCATCCTGGCTCCAAAGTCCCACAAGTCTCTCCTCTATTTACGCAGTCCAGAACACCAATTTTCCTATGTTTTGTGAGGCTGCTTTTCTGCTCTCCTTTCCTTTAGATTTGTTTGGGCTCTCTTCTGCTTGTGAACACCACATCTTTCTACTTATGGCTGAGTATGACAGTGATTAACTCTCTCACCACCAGCGCCAGGCCCTACAACTTGAAACAAAATCAAAACTGATTAAATTTTATCGTGGCTAGTTGAAGAATGTTATTATTTAGTGTCTGGAATGTCACTCTGCACAACCAGTGGTCATGAGTGCATGTCACAACTGTAAATGACTTGCTAAGATTATATAAGGGAAGGCTACAACTGGAAAAGTCAGTGCGACTGATGCATAATGGCAAAAGAAATATTATGAAGGTGGAATAATTCAACTAAAAATCTTAGAAGCTAAAGTCTCAGAGTCAAGTTTACAAACTGAAGGTAGAACAGAAACCGGATATTCTAACAAGAATCAAAACAGTCCTCTGTATTAACCATGATGCGCGTTAGGGAATTAAAGATTAAGGTCTTGGAATGGCCTTTGAAAAATCTGAGGTGCAAACAGAAGTACATTTCTGAAACACAAGAATTATACATAAAAAGGTTGGGAGAGGGGAAGCTAAAGCAAGAATATAAATGATATTTACTAGCTTCAGCAAATATCGATAAGCTGTCATACTTCCAAAAGGTGCTAATAAGTACTGACTAAAAAGGTGCCCAAGCATTGACACATTTACTATTTTTTTTCCCCCAAATTCTTTATATTCAGAAAATTAACAGTAACTGTGCACTAAAAATATAGTTTAAAGTATCTGTCAAACCGGTTTATTTAGTCCAGCACTGTGGAGAGCCAGTGCCTATGGAGGCAGCACTGATCAAATAGCAGGAATCAAGGCACCAGTCCATAACATGACACACTGTAGCACATAATCACATTTAGTTACTTGGCCAATCATAATAAAATTAAACAAGTGTTTGGGATGTGAAAAGGAAAATCTGAATATTCATAAAAATAATAATAATAATCATGCACATACACACAAACACACACACAGTGATAATATGATAAACAAACAGCTTGACCAAAAATAGTGTGCTACAACCATTAACATTTTTCTTCCATGTTTTAATATAAAATTCACAATCCTGTTAAATCCAATTTGGTATCACAGAGGCCCAGACTCTACCCCAGAAGCATAGAACGCAAGGCTGAAAAACAGCCAGTGAATAAGTGCCAGTCTAAGACACTGCCTTTCTTCTCTCTTATTATATATAATTCTCCAAATTCTTTACATAAAAATCAACACTATCTATCTTTGATGTTAAAATGTGTGGATTTTATTTTCAATATCATTTCACTCTGTTTTCTGAAATTTTCTGTTTGCTTCATCACCATGGTTTTTAATTTAAAGATGTGGCCAAAGTGAAAAACATTATGCACTAATTACAATTGATGCTTTTGTATTAAATGGATGGATGCAATGTGCCCGGGTGTGTTTCTGCCAAAAAGTTTTTAAAGTAAAAATTAAAGCAGCTTGACAACAGATTATAGTAGGGTTGTCAAAAGGATTGAAATATTGATATGTTTGATTTTCAAATTACTTCAATCCTCACTTTTCATGGTATTGATTCCACATTACAAACGCACTACCAATTCATATTGCTCAAGTTGCAGCCCTCTTTCCATTCACTTTCAAGTGTTAATAAGATGGCAACTTCTGCTGCCTTTACCAGCATGCTTAACTGACAAAGAGGGCAGCTGGAGTATTGTCTGGAAATACTTTTGCATTGTAGCAAATGTACACATGACAATACTACCTGTACTACTACTAATACAATTCTGACAACAAATTGGAAAATATGCCAGCATTAAATGACTGAAGTAAGAAGTTCTCATGCAGCTGGAATAAGCTCCAGGGCCCTGTAAGATTGAATTAAGAGAATTTGAGAATATTATGGTGCATCTAATTCACCTGAATTCAGAGAGACGCCACATATAGTATATGACAATTATTAATTCTTTTCTGAACACATTAAATATAACAGAGTTGCAAGTAGAAGGAACTTATCCTGGCAGCATCAGTGGGGCAATCCTAGAATGTCCACCATGACACACTTACTCGCTCACTGATATCGGACCAGTTTTAAGTCTCCATTCAACCATATCTAAATATTGTTTAGCTGTGGAAATAAACTAGAAAACTCAGTGAAAACCCAGAGACTGTTTGAACTTCACAAAAAATGATGAGGTGATGAATGAAGCCAGAGTACCCCGAGAATGTGTTTACAAATTAATTCAATTTACATTTGTAAAGTGTACAGGCTCAGAGCAGTGAACAGACTGTGTGTACTTATGCATTGGCTATAAAAGTCAAGAAATATAACTATAAATGTGGCTTTGGGGGTGTACAATAATGCAGGGGAGAGCAATGCTGCCCTATAAGGATTAAGCAAGAATGTACATTTTGCATTTTTTCTCAGGTCTCATGTAAACCAGTTTCCTCCAAAATCCCAACGACTGATATTTTAGTTTAATAAGCAAGTGTGTGGATGTGTGCAAAAGTATGCAATGATTTAAACTGGCATCCTAGCCATGGTTAGTTCTTGTTTTACACCAAATTCTGCTAAAAATAGGCATTTTTCTAATGCATTTACTGATGGCCAGCTGATGGTTTACTGAAAAATAACCAGGTTTTTAAAAAAAAAAAGAATATTCACATTTCTGATCTAATTTTATGTTGTCAGAAACATCTAAAAAAGTTACAAATCTAAGCTGAAATAAAGGGAGATTTTAATAATTTTGACTGACTAACCTTAAGACAGAGCAACATTTTGTCCCTTACTCATATGAACTTTAAACAAGGTGTAAATGGCTCAAAATAAAAAAAAAATAAAAAATCTGATTCAGTCCAAAAAAGAGAAACAATTTGCAGAAAACACCTAACTGCATTTTTCATTTTACTAGCAATTTTGAAAACGTATCATCAAGTGGTTTCACTAAAAGCCCTAGTAACCTTTTTTGAAAATAAAAAAAATAAATAAACAGCATTTTGAGCAGAATTTATCTGTGTTTTATCAGAGGACTGCTGTTTCCATGGAGATCTGCCAAGAAACAAACCATGTTGCACACCACATACATACACACACGCACACACACCCACAAGTATACATCTATAAGGTGGGGGATGGTAGTAATTGTGCTTCACAATGTATATTCCCCATATATAAGCATATTTTTATAGATACAAATAGTGAGAGACAGGAATACCTAGTCAAAGTCCAACAATGGGGGGGGGGGGGGGGGGGCGGGGGGGGAAACGCATTACATTACAAAAAAACCTTTGTATAGATGTATGGTTCAAAGAGGGAAAGAAAAAAAAAGAAATCTTAAACAGATAACATTAAGAAAAAAAATAATTTTAAGTTATAAGAGATATGATCATATGTAGCTACAGTATCATCTAACCTGTTCTTATTCTTGGCTTGGGCAAACACAGTGAATCAGGGGTGGCATTTCGACCTATGACCATGTTTTTCTCCATTCAATCTCCTTAACTACTAAGATTACATTTTCTGATCATATGGCTCTCTCTCTCCAAGTACTGTTTTACCCTTTCATGGGCAAATGACTTACTTTTACATCAATTTAAATACATTTTAATTATTTTATTTTAATTTATACAGCCTACTTGTGACTTTCAATTTGAAATAATTATAGCTGTAGAAAGGTGGCAACTCCAACACTTACAACTTTTCCTCTTCTGTCTTCAGCCAAAATAACCAAGGCCTAGATGAAAGCATGTGACTTCACCTCAAACTCTGCCCTAGTTGAGTAAGGCACACTGCTGTGGTCCAATTGACCACTTTCTCTGAACTGCTATTTTTCATCTGTTGGCCAACAGCAAATAAATGGGTTTATCATATTGATATCCCAGATATTCTTATGAGTTCTCTCATTAATTTTTACAGCCTGATATGGACTGTGCTCTTCCATTATTGCTTTGGTTGTGTAAAAGGAGTTTCTGCCCTGATAAAAGGCAAATATTTCACCATTTTTCTTGTTCTGATGTCTCACAATAATATGTGAGGCAATAATTGTTCTCAATAACAACTGACTTTTGACATTTTCACTTATGTGAAAAGATGAAAACACAGAAAACCAAAAGGAGAGAACTGTAATGACCCAGACTGGAACCAATCTGAGACAGCCCTTCAGATATGACAGCAGTAACCGGCATATCCCATGGAGGGTGATTATAAAGTAGGTACAAAGTAGCTGAACTAGCCATATAAGAACCAGCATTAACCAGGCAGCAAGTCTGATAGATTTTTACACTACTGCCCTGTTACCAAAATTTCATGGTCACAGTACATTAAGTAATCTTTTAAAAAGTTCTTTCCAATAATAATTACATGTTTAAGTAAGGGTCAAGTCACAAAAGCATTAAAATATCTCCGTAAACTGAAAGCTGGTAAAAATATGTAATGCTAAGAAACAGAACTGAGTTTGAATAGTTTTATATTTGTTTTGCATGAAATGCTTGTTTGTAATAGTGTATCAGAACAAAATTAATTTGTGATAAGTCACACGTAAAATCATCACTTGTGCAGAATACATCACTCAATAATCTAAAGGCACATGTGGATTCTTAGAGGCTCACAAATGAGTTCAGAGTAACCATTTAGGTCAATTTTATGGGTTTTCTCAAAAAGAAAAAATCTAGATGGAAGAAAACTTCTCTGGCATGGCAATATTTTAAAATTTGACTAACAGCAGCAGGAAGGAGATTACCTGGAACTGTAAAAATGCGTATCCTGGCCCAAATCAACAACCTAGTGTCTCCTGTGTGTGTGTGTCATCCGTTCAGTCGTTTCCGACCTTCGGCGATTCGATAAGCTAGCTCTCTCCACACTTTTCGATCTTGCACAGCTTCTTTGAGTGTCTCCTATACCTGTCAAACACACGGGTCTCATTACCTATCTTCAGACCCACCGGTAGAGTATGACTGTCTTCTTTAGAGAGTAATTATTCTCAAACATTCTACATACCTATGCACGCTCTGTAAATGAATGCCCCCAATCATTACTATCATTGGATAGGGTAAAGCAAAGAGTATGCAGCCTGTAGTGTTGATCAGTGAAGTTCACCAAAGTGTTTTTCACAGCAAATATGCTGTATTTGCTGGTGACCTTGTTTGCTGAATATTCCCCTGGAAATCTGTCATGCAGTCTGCTTAAATTAACATATTTTTCCCCAGTGCCCTATGATGCTTTGCAAAGCCAGAGTGACAGTACAGAGCTGTAGTAGCCAAAAATAGCATTAATGGTCTGCATGTACCACATGACAATGTACATTTATTTAACCCAAAAACGTTAAATATACATGTGAATATTTTCAAACAAAAGAATTTAAACATTAAAAATTGTAATGCTAATTATTGATTGACACAAATACAAAAAGCACATTTGACAAGTATTTACTTAGTCATAAATCTGGAAAATGTACCAGTATGTATGTGTGCATGCACCGTACCTAAGCATTAACCATTTAAAGTGGAAATTGCTGAGGTAAATACATTTCATTTGTCCAATTAAAAAAATGAGATGTAAATTAGATGTAATAGACTGACACAGTTTTGGCTTTAGCGATATTAATTCAAGTTTGAATTAAGTCAGTGTCTATCTATTGCACAACAGAATTAGCATACTAAATATTTTAACACATAAAAACTCAAAACTCATATTTTATCCCAACAATCATTATTGAGATAGAGATACTTTATTACTAATAGTACTGAGACATATAGCAAGTATGGTTATAATTTTTACTTTCATTTTTCATTTCATACCAACATGTAACACATCACCACTCTCATCAACTATGGAAAAACCTCCTGCTCTGGCATGGAACATTTAAATGAGAATCAAAAAAGACTGAGGAACAGTGAACTTGTCTTTCCATAGAGTCAGATGCTATCTAAAAGAGACATGTACTTATACTTTATTTCAACTGTTTTTGCCATTTTCTCCTTTAATTTTTTTGTAAATTAGGACTGAAAGGGAAGGTCTACAGGACGGTAGTGAGACCAGATATGTTATATGGGTTGGAGACAGTAGCACTGACCAAAAAACAGGAGACAGAACTGGAGGTGGTAGAACTAAAAATGCAGATTTGCATTGGGTGTGACAAGGATGGACAGGATTAGGAACGAGTACATTAGAGGGTCAGCTCAGGTTAGACGGTTGGGAGACAAAGTCAGAGAGTTAAGATTGCGCTGGTTTGGACATGTGCAAAGGAAATATGCTGGGTATATTGGGAGAAGGATGCTAAGGATAGAGCTGCCAGGCAAGAGGAAAAGAGGAAGGCCTAGGAGAAGATTTATAGATGTGGTGAGAGAGGACATGAAGGTCGTGGGTGTAACAGAACAAAATGCAGAGGACAAGATATGGAAAAAGGTGATCCACTGTTGCAACCCCTAATGTGAGCAGCCGAAAGAAAAAAGTGCCAGAGACTGATGAAGGAGAAAAAAAAATAGCAAAATCACCAAAAGGGAAAAATGATTTACCTATAAGACAAATCAGAGATAAACAATCCCAAAACACAATCCCAAGGCCAAATGCATTGATCAAGGACAAATTCAAAGCAGAAATAACAAGAAAAATAATTCTAATAAACTACTTATACAGCATTCAATGAACCTCTGCCCAGTGTCTCTCTGACCTCAACATAAAGTTACATGGTGAACCCAGCAGTAGTAATGTCACAGTGACCTCCTTCGGTTCCACTCGCAAAATATAATGAATAGCTACATATTTAAAGAAACAGATCACAAGCAACAAATTTTAAACAAAGGTAACAGAAATAACAAAAAAAAAGAAATTATTCAAAATTAACCAGAATAAACAGACACACAGTAGATGCACATATGTCAGGTAAAAAACCCTAGCTGAAACATAATAGAAACCTAATTAGCTTACAGCAGTGTCCTCATACCAAGAAGATCTAAAATTATTCACTTCCTAGTCTACTTTATGCTACCATATCTAAAATCTAGAATCTGATGGTACAGCGCACACGGAAAATCCCAATATTAGTGCAGACAATACCCAAAATCAGAATCTATTTTGTTAATTGCACTTGCAAACCAATCATATATTTTCTACATCATAGTAAAATATAACTAGTTTTCAACATACTTTGCATGTGTGGTATCAAAACCTTCAAAGGATGTGCAAGTCACTAAAAACAGCATAACTATTTCCTGCTGTCAATTCTTTATCTACTATAAAGAATTCATTACAAAATCACACCAGTGGTTAATGAACTGTGGCAAGACTATATCGGCGTTTCCACAATAATGTACACAATCTCATTATCAGATTTTCAGACAGTGAGCAGAAGTCTGAAAGAATTCAGTCCCCTTCAGTTTGCACTATGGCTGCCCAGGTAATAATAGTTTTACCCCAGTAAGTGAGTAAACTCATATTAGAATGTGATTACTAATAGGTGTGATTTTTTTATTTGATTTTAGGGTTGACATGACAGAACATGACTTTAACCGACTAAAGAATAATTGAGTACTTTACAACACTAATTTATATTGTACATAGCATATTAGATAAATAGATAGATACTTTATTAATCCCAAGGGGAAATTCGCATATTACCATTTAACAAACCGTGACACACAAGTTTTATATTATAACATACTTGCTAAGTCATTCTACAAAGTCCCTGCTTCACCACAATAGACACACACAACACTGGGTTATTCTCACTTGCCCTTAGCAGCAACTAATCTGTCAATCTATGCTTTCACCATCAGGTACTGCGCTTACATCTAAAGAGTCAAAATGAGGCCAGGCTATGATGCACTGAAGCTTTCCAAGACAAGCCCCACTCCCCCTCTAGAAACAAAGTAAATGGAAAAAGATAAAGTTCTTCTTTTGATATACAGTGTATGTATGTATAGCAGGAGTGGCAAGGCATAATATTAAAAACAACCACAAGAAGAGTCAGAATGACTGACTTCTTAGGCAACAATGAACAGCTGATTTCCACTCCACATCAAGTGTCAAATCAAAGGGGACTCGTACAAGAAATGCATCTGAACTGTGACAGGAGAGCTGCTGCTGAGAACCTTTGTTGAGACATAAAAACCATCAAATCCTAGAAAGGCTGGTAAAAAAAACACTGAAGTCAATCAAAAGAGCAATAGAAAAGGCAGATAAAAAATATGTTTTGAACATTTCATTTTCTGGAGCAGAACAATACAGAATGGAAAATGAAACAGTGTGGCAATTGTCAGATAACTGCAATAAAATCCCAGATGTGGCAATGTGAAAAGAGGCTTACTGGTGTGCTAGCTGCAGGAGACCTACTAAAAAGCAGAGAAAACTATATCTATGGCTGCTGCAGTTTGAAAAGTTCCAATGAAAAGAAAATGAAAGAACATTAAAGAAACAGCTAAAGCATTATAATACATAGCAAAGCTAAATACAGTATATTAAAATATTTTCCCCTTTCCAAACACATTAAGGCATTGTTATAAGCTACTTACTACAAAATTAATAAATCAACTTTTTTTTTTTTTTTTTTTAATTATGTGTGTTTAAAAAAAAAAAAAAAATCATACTGGCAAATATCAGTGTTAACATCCACACAAGCTAGGTACAGTAAATCAAGTACATTCATAATTACAGTGACTTCACAGAAATTGTGGGCTAGATTTTATTGATAAAATAGTGTATTACAGATATCTTAGCCAGACTTGATATTCTGTGTTTAACGGAGACTTGGCAAAAACCAAACGAATTTGCGTCTCTCACAGAGGCGACTCCAATTGGTTTCACTTTCCACTCAGAGCCTCGCAGCTCAAGACAAGGCGGCGGGCTGGCAGTAATTATCAGAGAAGACTTAAACATTAAAAGAATTCCAATTGACTGTCCATTGTCTTTTGAGTGCCTGGCTCTTAAACTAATAACGGAATCAGGTCCTGTCTCACTCATTGTTCTCTATCGTCCCCCAAAATACAATGCATCCTTCTTATCCGATCTGATTGAACTTTTGAACCACCTAAGCTCTTACTCTCAGAGAATTATGCTTCTTGGTGACATCCATATTGACACCCCCACATCTAAACTGAGAAATGAATTCCTGTCCTTACTGGACTGTTTTGACTTGACACAACATGTTGATTTTCCAACCCATTCTGGCGGTCATATATTGGACCTGATCTGCACTTCTGGACTATCTGTTGCCAACATTTACAGCACTGTTTTGGGACTCTCTGACCATAAAGCAGTATTTTTCACGGTCTCATTACCTATCCCACCTCATACCTGTAAACAACAAATTTCTTACAGAAACCTTAAAAATATCTGTCCCTCTATCCTTTCTGGATCCATTTCTGATATTTTACTGTCTGCACCTATTCCACCAACACTAGATAGTTTTGTTGACCACTATAACACAGCCCTTCACTCAGCATTAGATAAAACAGCTCCTTTAAAACATAAGGAGGTTTCCTTTAAACGCTCAGCTCCTTGGTATAACTCAGAATTGCGATCTATGAAAGCAGCTGGCCGACGCCATGAGAGAATGTCACGTAAGACTGGCCTCACCGTGCACATCCAGGCTTTCTCTGACCACCAAAGAGCTTACAAAGAAGCACTAACTTCTGCCAAGAACACCCATTATGGCAGAATAATAGAAAGTGGCCATGATAACCCAAGGGTTTTGTTCTCTGTAGTTAATAAACTACTCGAACCCGCATCTGGTCCAACTACCTCTTCTACTGAAGTCTGTGAGGAATTCCTCCACTTTTTCCGTAACAAAATTAAAGATCTAAATAATTCAACTAACATAAATATATCATCTGTTTATATCTCTCCCTGTTTTCCCACTCCATCCAGCTCCTTCTCTAAGTTCTCACCAGTCACTTCTGCATTTGTTAATAACCTGCTTTGTAAGATGAGGCCGACTACTTGTGTACTGGACCCCATCCCCACCACACTACTTAAATCCTGCCTTCATGCCATAATCCCGACTGTTACAACAATAATAAACTCATCCCTTGACACTGGCTCCGTGCCGCTCACTTTTAAAATTGCTTCTGTAACCCCAATGTTAAAAAAGTCTGGCCTTGATGCTGACAATCTTAACAATTTCCGGCCTATTTCCCACTTACCTTTCCTGTCAAAAGTTCTTGAGCGTGTTGTAGCTTCCCAACTCACCAATTACCTAACCTCTAATAATTTGATGGAACCCTTTTAGTCTGGTTTCAGGGCGCGGCACAGCTGTGAAACTGCTCTGCTACGGGTAACCAATGATTTGCTTATGGCAGCAGACTCTGGACAAACTAGCATATTAATTCTGTTAGACCTCAGTGCAGCATTTGACACAGTCAGACATGACATCCTACTGTCCAGAATGAAGAACATGCTGGGTATCTCTGGCACTGCCCTCCAGTGGTTCAAGTCCTATCTGACTGATAGGCAAGAGTTTGTTAGTCTTGGCAACAGCAGATCCAACTCCGTGCCAGTCACACAAGGAGTCCCTCAGGGCTCTGTCCTTGGTCCTCTGCTTTTCTGTATTTATATGCTTCCCCTTGGCCATATTATCCGTAGTTATGGATTGGGCTATCATTTTTATGCAGATGATACCCAGCTCTACTTCAATGTTAAAAGTGGAATTTCATCAGAGCTTTCTCAGCTCACAACCTGCCTTAGTGAAATTAAAACCTGGATGGAGCAGAACTCTTTAAAATTAAATTGCAATAAAACTGAACTCCTGCAAATTGGGACTAAAATGCAACTTAATAAAATGAGCTCCTTCCCAGTCCATCTTGGCAGTGATCTCATCAGACCTGCCTCTACTGTAAAAAATCTTGGTGTCATTTTTGATTCCTCCCTCACTTATTCCACCCACATAAATCACATTAAGAAACTTTCTTACTTTCACCTCCGTAACATATCCCGTGTTCGCTCCTTCCTCTCCTTCTCTAATGCTGAGAAACTTGTCCATGCTTTTATCACATCCCGCATCGATTATTGTAATTCCCTACTAGCAGGTGCCCCTTCTAATCTTATATCACAGCTCCAGCTTATTCAAAACTCAGCTGCAAGAGTCCTTACTCGAACCAGCAGTAGCGAGCACATCACACCCATCCTGCTCCGTCTTCACTGGCTCCCTGTGTCCTACAGAATCGAAAATAAAATCCTACTAATAACCTACAAAGCTTTAAATAACCTCGCACCAAACTACATCAGTGACCTCCTCCATCACTATGTGCCTGCCCGCCCACTAAGGTCCTCTGATTCTGGTAATCTTGTTGTGCCCCTCACTAATCTACACTCTATGGGTGACAGGGCCTTCAGCTGTATAGCACCCAGACTCTGGAATGACCTACCAAAATTAATCAGGTCAGCTGACTCCATGAATTCTTTTAAAAAACAACTCAAAACTCATCTGTTCAGGAAGGCTTTTAGCTCTACTTGACTTTATTACCTTTCTCTCAGTTTACTTC